>NW_026939627.1:0-62500 GCF_032062105.1 Saccostrea cuccullata | reverse complement strand
GTGATCGAACATGAAGAATTGTTCTGTCAGAATGGAGACAAATTCTCGCTACGAGTCGACCAAGTCCCGGGCATGTAAAAAAAATAATTCCTAAAACTTTCCTGTGCACATTTTTAAGTCACCTGAATAATTTTAGGTGACCTATTGCTAAACTGTTTCATCCGTCGTCGTGCGTCGTTCATCTTGCGTTAACATTTGAACATTCTCAGCTTCTCTGCAACCGCTCAACCAAATAAATTTTAACCAATTTTGGCACAAAGCATTTATGGGTGAAGGGGAATAAAATTGTAAATTTCATGGTCCCTGCCCCTCTGGGGCCTGAGGGGTGGGGCCAAAACAACTAAAATTGATGCCATCTCTAAAAATCTTCTTCTTTACTCCTGGACATCAAATAGTAAAACTGTTGGCATGATTGTAATCAGCTTTGAGTCCTCTACCAAAATTGTGAAATGCAAGGCCCAGGACCGGGTTTCTAGTGCTAGGATGGGGCTAAATAGATTATAGAGTGAAAATGCATTAATTTTTTAAAAATCTTCTTCTCTGCTCTTGGGCATTAAATAAAGTAACCATGAACAAAGTTATGTTGGTTAAGGCTGCCTCATTCAAAATTGTGAATTTCATGGCCCCAGGGTCAGGGGTTCTGGTGTTAGGGCGGGGCTCTATTGATTATAAAGTGAAAATGCATAAATTCTTTGAAAATCTTTTTCACTTCTCCTGGGTATTAAACAAACTAACCAATTACATAGTTATGATGAGCAAGGATGTCTCTCCCAATTGTGAATTTCATGCCCCCTTCCCCCCCTCCCCTCCGGAGGGTCAGGGATTCTGGTGTTAGGGCGGGGCTCTATTGATTATATAGTGAAAATACATTAATTCTTTGAAAATCTTCTCGTGTGCTCTTGGATATTAATCAACCAACCAAGTACGTAGTCATGATGAGCAAGAATGTCTCTTTCAAAATTGTGAATTTCATGGCCCCTGGGTCAGTGGTTCTGGTGTTAGGACAGGGCTCTATTGATTACATGTTGAAAATATATTTATTTTTTAAAAATCTTCAGTCTTCTCTGCTCCTGAGTATGCCTCTTCCAAATTTGTGAATTTCAGGGCCCCTTGGTCAAAGGTTTTGGTTATGAAGTGGAAATGCATTTTCTCTTTGTTTCTCTGATCTACCTCTGGGTATGCTAATTGTATAATTGTGATAAACAATGGTGCCTGTATCAAAATTGTGATTTTCGTGGCTTTTGGTTTAAAACACGAACCAAATTCAATTGTTGGAAAGTTATTACATATGATACTCAGGTGACCTACAAGGCCCATTGGGTTTCTTGTTTTATATCCAAACGCGAAAGCCTTCGAGCCGTTTTGTAAGCACAATAAGTACTTTCAATTGCTTGACAGGGTTGACATCTATGACGTCAGAGCAATAGCGCGCAACATCGGCAATCAAAATATGCACATTGAGAAATTCAAACTTTAAATCGCTGATACACCCATAATATTAACTTTTTAGCAAAAAAAAAATGTATTGGTGGATGATTTTAATAGCATATAAACTTTGTTATATCAAAAAATTTGAGACATGATAAAAATCCTTTTAAGTAATTTGCGGACAAACATACAGAAAAACTGACAACAGACAGACAGGGCAAAAACTATATACCCTGTATGTAATCTTTGATTACTGGGGGCATAGCAAATAGGAATGAAATATTACGTGACAACACTAAATATACAGATTACAGATTAGATGTATCTAGTGTGATATACCAGCGTCGCAAACCACAGCCAAAATGAACGATTCTCTCCCATTCTGGAGAAAGCTATAACTGAATTCCGAAGCGTGGCTTGAGATGGTGTGATTCATTCTGTATCAGAAAGTGAAGTATCTCCTATTAAATAATGTATTTTCATAAAGAATACAAAACGATAACAAAACAATTACGCCGTAAAAGTATATTGTCTTTGTTTTATAATATCGTTTTGAAATATTTTATTACTGAGTAGAGACATCATAAACAAGTTCGAACACCTGGTTTATGTTTTTCCCAACGAGTATTTTTTTTTATTTGTCTCAACAAATATCCAATTCGTCCGAATAAATAACTGGCTTCCCTGCGGCGCTTCAGCAAGTGAATCCTCTTATTTATCAAAGAGATGAATGTCCTTAAATCTTCCCATACACTCTAGTCTGAGTGGCACCCTCGCACCAAAAATAGTTAATAATCTCCTTATATGCTACTTTTCCTGCTAAGGTAATATTCTTGGTAACAGTATTTAGTATCTGTCGGTTTGTTACCTTTGGTCGTAAGACGTAAATGAAGATGAATGACTTTGCGAACGTGACGTCGTCTATTTCAATCATTGATAAAATGCATGCAAACTATATTATTTAAAAAAGGCTCATAAAAATCAAGCCAAACTGAAAAAAAAAATCGAAACATTGCTGTATTGTAAAAAGGATAAAAGGGCCGGATTAGCGTCTAAACGAGCAAGTTCCTGAAAAAGAATGGCACCACAACACCTTGCTTAATACAGAAAGCTTGTTTTCTCCTTCTTAATCCTTCATCCGATTCTTCATTTAGATTACATTTGTGCTAATAGAATCACACCAAGTGGAAATTTTCAGCAAACTGTAAATTTTAACTTCATCTCATTTCTCGCCTGAAAGGTAACTATATTACTTGGATCAATTCTCTGTTCAGCCTCATTAGAAATCAATAGTCTTCAAAATTGGAACTAAAGTTTACGTACATCATAAAGTGGTTTGTCATTGCTAGCGCTCTCGACTACGTTTAGTGAATATTTCTTGAATACGCATGCTCGATTTCACGGTTGGGGATTCTGGGTAATATAAACGTCTAAAGATAGACTGATAGACTGTACGATAACAATTTCGATTTGTCACTCAAAAAAAAAATGCTTTGAAATTACACGGGCAATACCAGTCTAGATGAATATACTGATTTTTTTTTAATTTATTGTCGAACTTATACACAAAAGTATAAGAAGAACTTAAGTCATATTTATAATGCTTAAATCTAGACATCTAGCTTTCCTTAGAGTAATACTACCTTCCTGGATAAATCCGACAAGCCCGAAAAAACTTTTCAGAGAATGTCATAAAGACACGTCAATTTCGTTTTATCCTCTGAAATTACATATAATCTGAAGTTTCGAGTTTTCTTTTCTAACCTGCACGTAAAGTAAATGTACAAAAAGTATAACAGTAACTCGGGTTTTATAAGACAAAGACCATTATTTCTAGAATTGTAATAAATACCTAGATTTTCTAATCTACCTTCACGAATCTTTCCAGAAAGAACGGAAATCCGTGGCAACCTCGGATATATTTTCTGAGCTTATCGGAAAGGTCCGAGAAGATGCGACTGCTAAAAAAACAGTACCACATTGGAATGTTTTAAACTATGTGCTCATTGGCTCTACTTACCTATTATTTTCACATCGAAATTGAAATGACAGCGAAATACAGAATGCTGTTACGAGTTATAGTTATCCATTGCCGACGTGAAGCCTGAATTGTGACCCCCCCCCCTCCGTGCACCAATGTGCACTATTAAAAATATATCGATTCAGCAAATTAAAATATGGTTCAGATAAGCTTGTGTTTACCAAAGGAAAATTGGTGTTTCTAAACGAATATGAAACAAACCTGATTCAGAGGGATCTCAATCCCGATTTGAAATATCCATATTAATTACATTAAGAATGGATAATTGCTGTTTTTATTTTGTGTAGTATAATGAAATGTTAAATGTGTTTCGATTCCTCCATCCCTGTTAACATATTATAGAAGTGGTGTAAATCGTAAACTTTTCTTAAATGCAAATTAAATATATCAGTACCCAAAGGAGGATCTTCTCAGAAGAAATACATGTACGATTGGGAAATATGAAAGCCCTAGCACCACCTGTTCAAAAGTTATGGCCATGGATAAGTTTTTGAAAGGAAGGTCAAACTGTAGGGTCAAGGTCGAAGGGTCAAATTTATTAGTTCTAAAGAAAGGTTTTGTCACAAGTATTACATATATGAAGTATGAAAGCCCTAGCCCTAACCGTTCAAAAGTTATGATCAAGGTTAAAGTTTTTACAAATCAGATCAAACTCCGAGGTCAAGATTATAGCGTCAAAGTTCTTGATATCCAATGAAAGGTCTTGTCACAAGGATTAAATATGTGAAGTACGAAAGCCTTAGCCTAAGTCATTTAAAAGTTATAGTCCAGGTTTGCTTTTTTTAAAAAGAGGCCAAACTCCAAGGTCAAGGTCAGAAGGGCAAAGTTGTTGGTATCCAACGAAAGGTCTTCTCACAAGGATTACATCTTTATGTGAAGTATGAAAGCTCAAACCCTTTATGGAAATCTCCAAGGTCAAGGTCAAAAGGTCGAAGTTGTCGGTATCCAATGAAAGGTCTTATCACAAAAATAAATATATGAAATGTGAAAGTCATAGCGTCTACCATTCAAAAGTTATGGCCGATATAAAAAAAATGGAATTTTATGTGGAAAAGTGCGTCAAACTCCAAGGTTAAAAGGTCAAATGGTACCCAAAGAAAGGTCTTGTCACAAGGAATACACATGTGAAATATGAAAGTCATAGCTAAATAAAAAGTTACGGGCAAGTTTTAAGTTTTTGCGGACAGACAAACAAACGGACGGACACGACAGAAACTATACACCCCCGAATCTTCGATTACGGGGGGATGAAAACTTGACTGTGAGGTCGTTAGACTTGCTTATTTTTTTAATCAAGCCGTAGAGGGGGCTTGAGTTATCTGAAACGATTCTAAGTCATCGATTTACTCAGTTTAAATACACGAAAGGATATTACCGGTATTTTTGTAGATAAAAATATTTCTAGAAACGAAAATGAAGCTTATTTTGAAAAAAAGTCTATATATTTAAAGATATTAAGAGCCATTCTCTGTAATGATTTGAAATTTTATATAGCAGCCGTGGCACGCATAGTCTCAGAATTTCTCCAAACTCTCTGTGATAAAAGTCATTGATACCCTAAACTGAAATCAGGCAAAAATTGGTTGCTATGTTTTATAGTTTCCATGGCAACATGTCTTAAAGTTCGAAAAATGGCATTTTTTAACATGTTTAGAGCCCCATAGTTAACATTTGCGGCAAAGCAAACAATTGGCAATGACTGTTTCCAAAAGTTGAAGGTCAGATGTCTCAAATGCATGACAAACATGTTTGGTAAATCAACTATTACATACGTTACTATGGTAACAAAGTATTCAAAAGTAAAAAAATATTCATTGAATTTTATTAAGTCATACACGTAAAAATAAAAAGCAATTATAGGATAAAATGTGACCAAATAATAGAAAAAAGAGCCTTAAAACATATACCAAGAACAAAATATGATATTTCATTTTGGTTGGCAATGGTTGCCAAGGTTTTTATACCACAGAGAGCCTTCAAAGTAACACTCTGTATGTTTAAATTTGATCCTATCTTTTAAAAAAAGCACATTTCCTCATAACTAATGATAAATTTTATAAGATGTTGGTGTGCTCCAAGTTTTCCCATTTGAAAAAAATCAGATTAGATTCTTTAAATAGAGCGTTGCTATGGAAATAAGCAGAAAATATATGCTTAAAAACCTGAAAAATATATTCTTTCCTTGGATACGTACCCTTAAATGTAGATTCCCAAAACTTTAATGATTGATATTTATTAACAGCTAACTTGACTTTTAATTTTGACTATCATCCAATCTCTTAGTGGATGCAAGAAGTTGGCACACAGGGTTTAATATTGATATAAAGTTCACAAAATCGAACATTTTCCCTTCTTGGTGACTATAGCAACAGTGTTGTTTTATTCATCAAATTTTATAAATATATGATATTCAGCTTCAGTTCTAACAGATAAGTACTATTCAAGCTGAGTCCTTTAATTTGTTTCTTGATTAAATGGCAATTTAATTCTTAATGCAGCGAAAAATTATTCACTTTTAAGCACTGGTACTTTGTTTCCATGGTAACACTGCAAAGTAGCAATTATACCCAATTTTTCTGATGGTTTTGGTGTTGCAAGGTCCTAAGGATGCATATTTGCCAGTCTTGAATTTTCATGTTTTTCCTCAAGACTGTAGCATTAACCCAATCTTAGTTACTGGTTTTGCATGGTTACACTGTGTTACCATGGCAACCATAAAAGTTATTTATAGAATAATATTGCTTATACTTATATACTTAAGGTCAAACATTTTCATTGTTTTTCTTAAGTCGTTGATTGAGTTTGAGCATGTAACACCTACCATTAGTAAATACGGAGTGTTTTTCAGCATATTTCAGCATTTTAAATGTATTCCAAATGTACCCTTGGTTACCACTTACTTAGAGATATATTCTAAACAGTTTCTTTACAGTATAAGTGACATCAAGGTGTCATGTTTTTGTGAGAATGGTTTGTTTGCTTTTTTAGCTCACCTGAGCCTTCGGCTCAGGTGAGCTTATCTGATCACATTTTGTCCGTCGTCCGTCTGTCCGTCCGTCTGTCCGTCTGTCCGTCCGTCCGTCTGTAAACTTTTCACATTTTCGACTTCTTCTCAAGAACCACTGGGCCAATTTCGACCAAACTTGGTACAAAGCATCCTTGGGTGAAGGGGAATTTAAATTGTTAAAATGAAGGGACATATCCCCTCGCAAGGGGAGATAATCAAGAAAAGGCAAAAATAGGGTTGGGTCATTAAAAAATCTTCTTCTCAAGAACCACTGGGCCAGTAAAGCTGAAACTTATGTGAAAGCATCCTGGGGTAGTGTAGATTCTAAATTGTTCAAATCATGACCCCCGGGGATAGGGCGGGGCCATAATGGGGAATCAAAGTTTTACATAGAAATATAAAGGAAAAATCTTTTAAAATCTTCTTCTCAAAAACCACTGGGCCAGAAAAGCTGAAACTTATGTGGAAGCATCCTGGGGTAGTGTAGATTCTAAATTGTTCAAATCATGACCCCCAGGGGTAGGGCGGGGCCACAATGGGGAATCAATGTTTTACATAGAATTATATAGGAAAAATCTTTGAAAATCTTCTTCTCAAGAACCACTGAGCCAGAGAAGCTGAAACTTATTTGGAAGCATCCTGGGGGTAGTGTAGATTCTAAATTGTTCAAATCATGACCCCCGGGGGTTGGGCGGGGGCCACAATGTGGAATCAATGTTTTACATAGAAATATATAGGAAAAATCTTGAAAATCTTCTTCTCAAGAACAGCTGGGTCAAATAAGCTGAAACATATGTGGAAGCATTCTAGGGTAGTGTAGATTCTAAATTGTTCAAATCATGACCCCCGGGGGTAGGGCGGGGCCACAATGGGGAATCAATGTTTTACATAGAAATATATAGGAAAAATCTTTGAAAATCTTCTTCTCAAGAACCACTGAGCCAGAGAAGCTGAAACTTATTTGGAAGCATCCTGGGGTAGTGTAGATTCTAAGTTGTTCAAATCATGACCCCCGGGGGTTGGGCGGGGCCACAATGTGGAATCAATGTTTTACATAGAAATATATAGGAAAAAACTTGAAAATCTTCTTCTCAAGAACCACTGAGCCAGAGAAGCTGAAACTTATTTGGAAGAATCCTGGGGTAGTGTAGATTCTAAGTTGCTCAAATCATGACCCTCGGGGGCTGGGCGGGGCCACAATGTGGAATCAATGTTTTACATAGAAATATATAGAAAAAATCTGAAAATCAAAGCTGAAACTTATATGGAAGCATACTTGGGTAGTGTAGATTTCAAATTGTTTAAATTATGATCAATGGGGTAGGGTGGGCTCACAATATATATTATAAGGGGGAAATCTGGTAAAGAACAGAATGGCCAAAGTTTCTCAGGTGAGTGATGTGGCCCATGCCTCTTGTCTAGTTTTTATTAAGCCACAGTCAAGATTTAAAGTGGCTGAAAATCTCGATTTTTCAAACTTTTCAGGCTGTTGCCATAGCAACCGAGACACATAGCAACGAAATTTTGTTTGACATTTGTTTCTGGTGTCAAGTACTAAGCATGGGTGAAGTTTCATAAAAATCGGTGACCATGCGTGGCAACGAAGTTTAAGTGGTTACAGAGAATGGCTATTAAGTGTTAAATGTCGGATTCTATTCTGTGGCGAATGAACAATGAGTGAAGCTCCGCAGCCACAACAGTTTCTGTACAAAGATTTCGCGCTTTCAGGAAACTTTTACAATCATTGGACGAGTCAACTGTTTACTCTGAAAGGTGACGCGGGTTTCCCCATCGTTAAGAAATTCTACTATGCATGGCCAGAAAATTATGGCTGTACCCCAATATTGAAATTCCTTCTCACAGGCCTGAGAATGATGTGCATGTGCACTTTGAGTGACAGTAAAAAAATAGCACTGAATTAATATTAAATTCTTCCTCATGCGGTTTTTTTTTATCGTACTACATGTAATTATCTTCAGCTTTGGTAACGAAACCTACATAAATTCTTTTCGATTCATACGGGATAGGTATTAGACATGCCGCACAGGTAGATGAAGCCGCAGTGGATTATTTTGGAGCCCGGAGCCCCCCCCCCCCCCCATCCACTTTGAAAAACGTTTCTTCCTGTAGGCTTGTATCAAGATATTTGGATTGACGTATAATATTAAATGTTATGATGTACGTCATTAAGCATAAATACAAAAAACGTACATAAAGTTTGAAGTTTATCAAGAAAAAAAATATTAAATTAAGAAACGTCCACTATGCTCTATAAAATACTGTATTCCTGAAAGCAAGTGACGTAAATTCATCTTAAAAAGTTGTACGATTAATTATATTTATTCTAATTAAATTCAATATATGAATTTTGTTTCATGTACATATGTCATTACCTCTACAAATAACGTTACATTACCGCTAAATATAAAAGTATACATTACCGCTACATTGTCTTTTTGTTAGCCAGCTACTTTTGACTTTTGCGTGGACAGATTGATCTACATGTAAAATACAGCATATACAAGTATAAGTCCTGATTCCCCTGCTCTTTAAAACTTTAGTCCCTTATCCTTAATTAGCTAACATTTGAAAAATTCTTCAAGTCTTTGATTGTGTAAAAATTATATATATTTTATTAAACAGAAGATTGAACTCAATAACCCTCATTTTATACAATTATAGGGTATTAATGACACTTCCTAGTTTACTTTCCACAGCTTCAGTATCCCTGACGTTTTGTCAGTATATACTTGTTTGTGGTAAGCTGACTAGATCAACTTGTTTTTCCAAGGGAGGGGGGTTACTGGACGACGATATGTGCATATGAATACAATGTAATTATATTGAAAATATTTTTTGTAAAGCCCCTTTCTTCAGAAGAACAGAACCATGGTTAACCATATTCATTGAAGCATCCTCTGTTTCAAGTTTGTTCCATTCATCGCCCCCAAGGTAAGGGTGAAGCTACGCCCTAGAAGCTACGTTAGCAGCCACGACACATTATCTTTTTTTGAGCTTTTGACCTTGAGGTTTCACCCAATTTTCCACAAAAATTCCAAACTTTTACTATGGTCATAACTTTTGAATGGTTGATAGTAGGACTTTCATATTTCACATGTGTATTCTTTGTGGCAAGACTTTTCATTGGATACCTATAACTTTGGCATTTTGACCTTGACCTTGGAGATTTCCGAACTTATGAAAAACTTTAACCTTCGCCATAACTTTTGAACGGACTAGGGCTTTCATGTTTCACATATGTAATCCTTGGGAGAAGGCCTTTCATTGGATACCAAGAACTCTGACCCTTTGACTTTTGAATTTGACTTACTTTTAAAAAAACAAACCTTGAATATAACTTTTGAAAGGCTAGGGCTAGGACTCTCATAATTCACATACAGTGTGTATTTAATCCTTGTGACAAGATCTTTCATTGGATATCAAAAAACTTTGACCTTGACCTTGGAGTTTGACCTACTTTTAAAAAACTTTACATTTGGCCATAACTGTTGAACACTAAAGGCTAGGCTTTCATACTTCACATATATACTATTTGTGACAAGACCTTTCTTAAGAAACCAAGAACTTTTACCCTTTGACCTTGACCCTGGAGTTTCACCTACCCTTTAAAAACGTATCCTTGGTCCTAACTTTTGAACAGGTGGTGCTAGGGCTTTCATATTTAACAATCGCATTTCTTGTGAGAAGACCCTACTTTGAGTACTAATATATTGAATTTGCATTTAAGAAAAATTTAATCTTTGTTATGTTGCTTTACGTGGGCAAAAGTGTTTCACAAACACATCTTGTTTTTACATAAAAAATAAATTGTAAAACATTTGCTGATGAAAAAAATACAGAAAGGCCAAATACAACAATTCCGGTGAGTATTGTAACCCATGGACCTCTTTGTATGTCTATCTTATATGACATGTAATTGGCAATTTGCTCGTCTTATTCACACATCTTTGATTTTTTTTTGGTTTCAAAATATTATAGACATAAACAATCAACAAATAGTATATAAAATAAATCTTTTTTTTATGTTCTCGTAATCGAAGATTCGGGGTGTATAGTTTTTGCCCTGTCCGTTTGCCTGTCTGTTTGTCCGCAAAAACTTTAACATTGTCCATATTTTTTGATTGGATTGGGCTGTGGCTTTCATATTTTGCAGGTGTATTTGTGACAGGACCTTCCTTTTGGTACCTCCAAATCTGATCGTTTGACCTTGGAGTTTGACCAACTTTTATAAAAAATATATAAACTTTAACCTTGGCCATGACATTTGAACAGTTGGTGCTAGGGCTTTCATACTTCATATATGTACACATTATGAGAAGACCTTTCAGTTGGTTTAATTATTTTGACCTTTTGGCGTTGACCTTAGAGTTTGACCAACTTTGTAAAATACTACAATATTGTCATAACTTTTGAACCGTTAGTACTACGGTTTTCATATTTCACAGGTATATTCCATGTAAAAAGACCTCTCTGTTGATGCCAACAAATTTAACCTTGACCTTGATGTTAGACTTGCAATTTAGAAACATCAACCTTCGTCAAAAGCTCCCATACAGGTACATCAGTGTTTCACAAACGCATGTACATCTTGTTAAATATTTATTTTCAATCTTTCAAATAACTACTTCAATTTACAAATGCACTTTACACGTTCCTTTTGAATGACACATAATGTATACAAATGTATGCATACCCACAGCATATTTTCTCAAGAAAAAAAAGTTACACTGTGCATAAAAATACATCTACGACACGGATATGTGACATCTATTACATTTTGGTTAGGGAGGCATCATCAGATGTAACATCTTTTTTTTTTTTAGATAAGCTATCAACTATCATTTGGCAAAGAAAATTTCATACTAAAATAGTTTAAATTTTATCATTTTTGTATATCTTTATATGGAGCTGTTCTTCTAAAGGAGACTAAAATAAAAATGTATGTAAGCTTTCAAAAGCTTCCAATCTAAGTACAAAATTGAGCCAAAAATCCGTAATATTATGAGTTTTTTCTCTTTTAGTAAACGATCAAAACTTTTTGTTTTTGTATTATTTTGTTTCTTTATGTGACAACTTTATTACCATATGTGAAAATAAGAAAAATTTAAACATATGAAGCATATGAAATCAACTAAAATATCATAAAAATTAAAGAAAAATAGGGAAAATTTGGATTAGCCAATTTCCATTTTAGTTGAATTATTTACATCATCTTATAGGCCCTATATGGTAGCATCTTTTAATGCAAAATGAAAATAAATCAATCTTTTGAAAACCAAGTAGGGATCGCATGATTTGCAACAGTTATTTTTTATTCTCAATGTCCAGGAAAAAGGTTGACCAGACCTTTCCTCTAATATAAAGCGGTCAAATTTAATCTCATTAATATCATCACTTAGTGATACTGTCTTCTTGATTCTGTGAAAATTTCATTAATTTTTAGAATACAAGAAATATGAGAAGAATCCTACCTTAAGAACAACGCAATTTTTTTTATTCATATTCTTAGTCTTCTTTTTTTCTTTTGGTTTGTTTGGCCGCTAACTGAAAGCAAATGCCCTCGGTTTGAGTTAGTGAATGATCTTCTTGAACTGTTTCCGAAAATCTTTCGGCTCCACGATGCGTTTATACGCTTAGGTTCACTGGCCGGACAAAAAATGTATAAACTTTTACCCCATGTTGTGTGTTAGACGATCCTTTTTCTTATTTTATGTAGCAAGTAATGTATCATTAAATTATATTCGTTGATTTTTATAGTAATTATTTTTTTTTAATGAATAATTAATTTATTCGGGGTCTAATGTTTCACCGGTTATAAATGACGATAGCACAGTTGTGAAATGATTGAATTTTAAAATAATTTGCCTTAAAGACATTTGTAAAATTGAATCCATCTGATGATTAGAATTTTTCTAAGCGAGTTATGTAAGAGCAACTGAACACTTGTATGTGTAATTAGCAGCGGGACCAATATTTGCGTAAATTATTTTTTTTTCTTCGGATAGGAAGTGAGAATTCATCTCCAGTTTTCTTTATATTTAAAAACAAAGAATGTTAAAATGACAATTATACATTTTGTTTGTATGGAAGTAAATATGCGAACTAAAAGTTTCGTATTCTCATATTCGTATGTAACCCAAAATCTCAACTTTTTGCTAAGCGTTTTAACAAGAACACTGCAATTTTATGCATGCTCAAGATGACCGGCCATGTACTGCGAAAAGTTATCCCTGTATGATAAACAAAATGGAGATGTGATAAAATCTATTTTTAAAAAATAACCCTATTTATGATAAATAACTGGGAGATATATAATTACCGTATCATATGCGCCTCTCTAAACACCGCCGCAGTCTGCAGCTCAAGTATTGGTGTTGAATGTACTTTTTTTCTGAGAGAGACTGTCTTCACTAGGCTTGAGTACATACGACACATTCTTGGTACATGGCATCAGTAAACGGATTTTCAGGAACGGGAAGGACAGGTTATGAGAATGCCCATGACACGCGGGTGAAGTAAAATGTCGGATACCTGTTTTAAACTTTAAATTATTTTCGTGTCAGGTGGCGGTGAAGTAAATTCAAACATTTACAAGCGTGGACAAGAGGAAATGTTTACTTGTGAAATGTGATTTGGTCAACCCCTGTCCTGTTTCTAAATAGTATTATATTTGAAAGGTAAGAAATGATATGAAGGAGCAATCTTTATTTCTTCAGCGTTTGTCAATGAATTTAACAATTATAGTACTAGCGATGTTAGAAGACCTTCACACTTTGTCAGTATGGATAAAAAAGCGTTGTATAAGATGTAGATTGAAATCTCACATTACGTATCTGAGGGGAAAAATAAAACCGTCTGTCTGTCAGTCTTTAATAATTCAGAAGTGAAAAAAGAGATTTATTGTACTGGTCCACATCGACAAAGTAGGTAAAGACATTGTCCTTATTTATTAATTTTTAATTGTAATCAGGATTAAATTCTGCAAGTGGTTATCAAAATTAAAACTTAGCTCCCTTTCTAAGGAGGAATTCGTCAGCTTTTAGCATTTTTAATATTTTTTCATGAATCCAAATAAATTTGAATTACAATACTTCAGTAGGAACTTCAGGAGTAATGTGTAATGTACTAGCTGAAATTCCGCGCAAGCGCGGGGGAAATTTTATAATTTTTTTTTACTGCTAACAGACTTTTTCCAAAAACCATCTTTCAGATTCTACCGACAGTTTATTACACAGGCTTACAGCATAAGGAAATACTTCAGTCTCGTAGTTAGTTTAGGAACAGTCCGGACAGAATGGATAATTATAAGAAATACACTCCCTTATATTTTGTTTATTTTTTTAACTTCTACAAATATCTATTTCATGAAAGGCCTCCTCTCCTTACATGTTACAAATTTAAATTAAGCAACTTTATTCTGTTGTAGTATTGTGTTATACATCATATACTACGTGTGCTTATTGACATTTTCTGTTGTTGGAAACTTTATTTTAATATATGTGAATTATATTAAAACATTGAAAAAAGCTTAGTTTTCAACCACTATGTACATACAAACCTAAAAGGTATAAATAATTTTTAAAAATGAAAGACTGTATGAAAAAAAATCCACTGATATGTATTTATAAAAGCATGTGAATAAAATATTTTAAAATCAAATTGTACCATTTTATATGTCTAAACAAATAGCAATGGCCATCAATCGGCATTTATTTATAAAACATTAGCACAACTTATTAAGATATATTGACAAACTCATTGTGTTACCAATTGCTTAACATTTGATTTCCATGCCCATTCGATTCGTGATAAATAATCGCCGTGATTTTCTTTTTGACATCGGGTTCAATGCCATCTGACTTTCTAGAACTTTCAATAAAGACTGAGATCGGATATAGAGTGAATTCTGAATATAGCTTTCGGACATCACCTTATACCTAGTGTATTCCAACAGGCTTAAGTAAGAACTCTTGTGCAGCCGTTCTGAGTTAATTTGCAAAAGAAGAAGGTACAGTTTTTAGCTTATTGCGCCCTAAAAATGAAATGTTATCAAAAAGTTTTGAAACTGGCTTAAATATTAGTTAAGTATACGACTGTGATAAATCAGGAAAAAATATGACATGAAGGTTTACCATTCTACAAAAATGACATCATTAATGTGATGTATTTCTGTATTTTAAACAGAAAAAGCATGAAAATGTTCCATTTGAAGGGTAATTTTCCTTTACAAAATGTACAAAATCGCCCACGTTAATTTTTTGATATGTTGTGCAAAAGTCATAAAAAAATCACATATCTCAAAATCTTTGTTGGCGATGCCTGTGGACAATATAATCTGAAAGAAAATTCTTTTGAAATTGCTGTCTTCTGCAACTTTTTAAGAAAATAGGGAAAATGCACAAGTTTATGACGTCACAATTAGCATTTAAAAGCACCTGTGAAAAAATTATTTGTATGATTTTTCTGCTTTGAATTTCAGTTATTCAGAAAACATGAGTTTTCATCTTCTACACCAGTTTCATTTTTTAGAAAACGGCAGGGCAAATTTTTTATCGAAACCATACCTTGTCCTTTGTTAATTTATAAGTATAGATTCCAGAGGTGGTGTAAATCATAAATGGATATGTAAAAACTTCAAGGAACTTTCAAACTATTTGACAAAATTTTACCTAAATCAATAATATCAAACCGTAAAACTTTTCAACACATTATACCCTGTATAAGCACAACCATTTAAAAATTCTCCACGTTACATTAAATTCAAGGCTTTTTGACATCAAAGACAGCTGTTTTTATGCCCCCGTAAACGAAGTTTCGGGAGTATATTGTTTTTGTCGTGTCCTCTGTCTCTCTGTCTGTCTGTCCGCAAAAAATTAACCTTGCTTATAACTTTTGATTTAGTGTAGCTATGACTTTCAAATTTCACATGTGTATTCCTTGTGACAAGACCTTTCTTTTGATACCACAAAATTTGACCTTTTCACCTTGGAGTTTGACCCACTTTTACACAAAAATACCGAACTTTTATTTTGGCCATATCTTTTGAACAGTAGATACCAAGATATTTATACTTCACATATATACTTTTTGTGGAAGGACCTTTCATTGGAACCCAACAACCTTGACCTTTGAGATTTCCGTACTTGTGAAAAAACTTGGCCATAACTTTTGAACGGTAAGGGATAGAGCTTTCACACACATATGTAATCCTTGTGAAAAAACCCTTCATTGGATACCAAGAACTATGACCCTTTGACCTTGACCTTGGAATTTGATCTACTTTTAAAAAGCAAACCTTGACCATAACTTTTAAAGGGTTAGAGCTGGTACTTTCATACTTCATATATGTAATCCTTGTCAAAAGACCCTTCATTGGATACCAAGAACTTTGACCCTTTGACCTTGAGGTTGACCTACTTTTAAAAAGCAAACCTTGACCATTAATTTTGAAGGGTTAGAGCTTATACTTTCATACTTTACATATTTAGTCCTTGTGACAAGACCTTTCATTTGATATTAAGACCTTTGACGCTTTGACCTTGACCTTGGAGTTTGACTTATTTTTAAAAAAGTTTTAACCTTGGCTATAAATTCTGAATGGTAAAGGCTACGGCTTCCATACTTTACATATGTATTTTTTTGTGGCAAGACCTTTCATTGGATACCAATATACCTTGACCTTTTGACCATGACCATGGAGATTTCTGTACCCGAGAAAAAACTTTAACCTTGGCCATAACTTTTGAACGGTAAGAGATAGGGCTTTCATTATTCACATATGTAATCCTTGTGAGAAGACCCTTCCTTGGATATCAAGAACTTTGACTTGGAATAACAAGTTTGACGTACTCTTTAAAATCTTTAACTTAGGCAATAACTTTTGAAATGTTGGTGCTAGGACTTTCATACTTACCATGTATAATCTTTCTGACAAGGCCTTTCTTTAAAAACAAATTATCTTGACCTTTTGACCTTAACCCTGAAGATTGACCTTTTAAAAGCGTTAACCTGGGACATAAATTGTGATTAGGTGGTGCTAGGGTTTTATATTTCACATGCATTTGTATTTCTTGTGAGAAGGTCTTACTTTGGGTATCATCATGTTTGATTTTTAGAAATTTGAGAAAATTTAACCTTCGGTATGTTGCCATATGGGGACATCAGTGTTTCACAAACGCATCTTGTTTTTAAATGAAAAAGCAAATTCAAAGAATTGCGGTCCCTCATTTTCGGTGCCTTTGTGGGTGAGATATCATTATCTTTGGCATATTGATTGTTTCAAATATGAACGCCCTTTGTTATTCAAATCTCATATTAATTATCAAGTTGATTTATCTAAATTAGGTCAAACATGAATGTCAAGGGGTCAGAAATCATAGCATGCTCTGATGAAAGCCCTTTTTCTTCTTTTTTTATCAAAAGTTATATGGGAAAAATAATATTTTTGAAAAATAGGTCAAAACTAAGGGTCAAGGACAAGGGTCAGAAATCACAGTGTATTTAGAAAGGTCTTTTCACAGATAGTACACATGTTTAGTTAAAAAGCCCCTGTCTAACATGTATAAATCCTGTGACAAAGCCTTTCTAAATACACTATGATTTTTGACCCTGTGACCTTGACCTTGAAGTTTGACCTATTAAAAAAATTAAACATTACTTTGAACTGGCCATAAATTTTGAATGAGAAGAGATAGGACTTTCATGTAAGAGATGCCTATTACCTGTGACAAGATCTCCTTAATACACTATGGTTTTTGACCTTGTGACTTTGACCTTAAAGTCTAACCTTCTTTTACAAAATTTAAACATGACTTTGAAGTGGCATTAACTTTTGAAAGAGAAGAGTTTCGGCTTTAATATTAAACTTGTGTATTACCTGTGACAAGACCTTTCTAAATACATTATGATTTTTGAACTCGTGACCTTGAACATGACGTTTTACCTACTTTTGAAAAATTTAAACATTACTTTTAATTGACCATAACTTTTAAATGAGAAGAAAAAAGGCTTTAATGTTTAAAATACCTGTGACAAGATCATTCTAAATATACTATGATTTGCCCTCTCTGATCTTGACCTGGAAGTTTTACCTATTTTTCAAAACTTTAACCTTCATCAAATCATTTGAATTAGAAGAGATAGGGCTTTACTGAAAATTAAAATATCTGTGTGAACAGTTGATGTTTTGATGGATTCTTGAGCTTTCAAAATTACTTTTTGTTATGTACATATATGATTATGTCCAATTTATCCCCCTAAAGCAAAAATATCTCTACTTCAAAAAGGAAACTCTGCAACATCTAGAGTGATCTATTTTTAGCTCACCAGAGCTGAAAGCTCAAGTGAACTTTTTCTGATCATCAGTTGTCCGTCGTCCACCCGTCCGTCCGTCTGAAATCTTTTCAATTTTTCATCTTCTCAAGAACCACTACGCCAGTTTTAACTACACTTGGTACAAAGCATCCTGGTTGGTATAGGTTCTAAATTGTTCAAATAATGACCTCGGGGGTAGGGCGGGGACATAATAGGAAATCCACTTTTTACATTGAAAGGTATAGGGAAATTCTTTGACAATCTTTTTCTCAAGAACCACTTGACAAGAAAAGTTGCATCATATATGGAAGCATTCTTGAGTTGTGTAGATTTAAAATTTCTCAAATCATGATATCCAGGGGTAGGACGGGGCCACAATAGATACATTTATTACAAGGGGGAATCTGCCGAAAAACAGCAAGGCCAAAGTTACTCAGGTAAAAAGGTATGGCCTATGGGTCTATTGTTTTTAAATTACACGGATTAATGCAATTTGATTATATACCCGCACATTCTAAAGAAATTTCGGGCATATTGTTGTTACCATAGTCATTCCGTCCGTTGATTTGTCACAATTTCTTCTTCCTCGAACTCCTCTATAAGCAGTTACCCATTGATCTTTTGGAATATGAAAGACGATTTCCTGCAGATGTGCAATAGAAATCATAGGCACGTGGGGTTTGCACCTCCTTTCCCAGTTTTTTGGATCGACACCCTTTCTCCCTATTTTAGTTTTATGTACAACGTGTTATCCATAATGTTACCTTTTTGTCTTATGAGCTTCTTTTAATTACCGGTATGTCATAAAACGAGGGTCTCTTTTTTGCATCATGCAGACGAAAACGATGTAATTTCAAGAACTCCTAAACATTTTCCGTAGAGACCAAATCATATTTTGGAAGATGATACGTGGTGTAATGTACAATGTAGATATACAATTAGGTTTCGGTCATTTTCACCTTTTGGGCCAAGTAGAGGCAAAATAACGAAACTTTTTCTACAAATATTCTTTATATTTTACGCAATAACCAAATCATATTTTGAAGGATGATGGCAGGTGTCCTGCGAATAAGATTGGTAAATTATCATTTCTCCCTGGAAGGTCAACTAGGGACTAATTTTTTGTTAAATGTAAAAAAAGTCTTTTGCCAACAAGTTCCAATCATGCTCCAAATTTAACCACCCCCTCCTTTTTTATCGAACAAAAACATTTTATCAAAAAATATTTTAGAACAAAAATTGAAAGTACTAAAGTATCAAAACATGTACACCCCTTGATAAAAATATCAAAACTTAAGACACATTTGTTTGCATGATACTTATTTTGCGTATTGATGCTCATATATATAGTTTACACCCTATCTTTGGATAAATTATAAGGAAGTCTTTTCGGCACGCCTCGAATGATTTAGTTGCCCTCATTCAACTACCTAATTACATGTATCGAATAAGATGAGGTGCAAGTACATGTACGAATCAAGCGATCGTGATAAGGTCTTTGGGTCTGTTCCAAAGCTTCTGAAAAAGCTATGTACTGGGATTGTATAGAGGGACTAATCACTTCCCTTATAGCATGTCGAATATGTTGCAGTATTCGGTCTTTTCCATTTGTATTCTCTAATTATGCACTCGGATCGATAGATCCAGGGGCGTATATTTTTTGTCCTGTCTGTCTGTTTGTCTATGCCCATTGGCGTCGGAAGGAAATTGAAAGTGGGCTAAGTGTAAGAAAAATTTTAGACAAAAAAAAAGACGAGAATGTCCATTGTCCAAACACGAAAATTATATTTCGTTGGGGGGGTTAAAGGTCTTAAACACTTTAAATACTAATAAAACAAATGGGGCGGGACACTTTGAGAGGGATGAGAGAGGTCCTAGGGAGTTTTGGAATAAAATTACATTGCAAAAGCTCCAAATCTTCTTGAAATATCGCCCGAAAACGATAGTGTTACACACAGAGAGAATGTTTAGATTTACGACCTTGAACTTTGACCTTTTGACCTCAAAATCCATAGGGGTCTTCCTTAGACCACAGGGAGTTGTTATGTAGAATTTCATTGCAAAAGCTCAAAGGGTTCTCGAGATATTGCGCGGAAACGAAGGTGTTATAACAGACAGAATTTGTGAATTTAAGACCTTGACTTTTGACATTTTGACCTCAAAATTGATAGGATTCTTCTTTTGTCTATAGGGAGTTGCTATGCAAAATTTCATTGCGAAAGCTCAAAGGGTTCTGGAGATATCGTGTGGAAACGAAAGCGTTACAGACGGACAGAGGGACGGACAGACCCAAATTAATATCCCCCACTTTTCAAGCGGGGAACAAAAAAGCGCACTGAACTCCCATTTTTGTTTTGATTTTTTTAATTTAGCTATGCGTGTGGATTCTAAAAATATACCTGACAAAAATAAATACTTTCGATAACAGGATCCAACCTCCTTTAAATGAAAATCTACCGTCACCATGGGTAACATGAAACCGAAACACTTAAATTTTGCACAGGACAGGAAAGCTAACTTATTCAAATCACAAACTTGGTCTGCTCAATGTTTTCTCCAAAACTTATCTTTGGAACCCTAGGTGTTTATGATTGAAATATTTAATCTTGGAGAACACAACATAAATCAAAACAGGCTGCTTTAACGTTATGTTTTATGTATAAAGGCAGAAAAATAAAAAAGTAAAATATAGAATGAAGGCCATAACACTTTCAAAAAATGGGTAGAATCGCAGATAGATATTTGACAGTTTCAAATTATGTCCCAGATTGTGTGATTATAATCAGATTAATTCCTTACTGCCCCAGAAATCACTCTTCATCCCCACTCAATCTTGACGTGTAGAAAACAGATCGCTAAAACTATAGATTAATTGCTGTCGTGAAATATTATAGATAAATCTCTCGACACCTGCAGAGGAAAGAAATTTCTAGTGTTTCAGTACATTTTTGTCCCCCGCTTGAAAAGTGGGGGATATTAATTTTGGTCTGTCCGTCCGTCTGTCTAGCTGTCTAGCTGTCTGTCCGTCCGTCTTTCTATCTGTCTACAACGCTTTCGTTTCCACACGATATCTCCAGAACCCTTTGAGATTTCGCAATAAAATTTTGCATAGCAACTCCCTATGGACAAAAGAAGAACCTTATTAATTTTGAAGTCAAAAGGTCAAAGGTCAAGGTCATACACTCGCAAATTCTGTCTGTTATAACACTTTCGTTTCCGCGCGATACCTCGAGAACCCTTTGAGCTTTTGCAATGAAATTTTACATAACAACTCCCTGTAATCTAAAGTGAACCTCTACGGATTTTGAGATCAAAGGGTCAAAGTTCAAGGTCGTAAATGTATACATTCTGTTTGTGTGTAACACTATCGTTTTCGGGCGATATTTCAAGAAGATTTTGAGCTTTTCCAATGTAATTTTATACCAAATCTCCCTACACCGTAAAAAAAATAACTAGTTAATGCCACGAAGAAAACTAGTAGATTAACTGTCCAAACAATCACTACCTTAATAGTAGTTTTACCAGATATTGATATATTTACTAGATAAGATTTGTAAATTTAGAATTGATGAGTAACTTTCACTAGGTACATGTATCTAAGTATATATACGACTCCCGCTCCACAACTCACTATCTTAACCAGTAAACTGAAAGTTTCCTAATCACGACCAACGCTTTACGAAACACACTAGTTAAATTCACTAGGTTTTTCTTTCAGTGTAGGGCCTCTCTCACCCCTCTCAAAGTGTCCCGTCCCGTTTGTTTAATTAGTATTAAGTGTCGCTTGGCACTATTTTTAGCACAGGGGCATGTGGAGAATTATTACGTATAATACAGGTTGTCGGCGGACTTTTCATTCTTATTACATCTTTTAGTCTAGAACTGTTTCATAAAGGCTAAATTAGACACCATGCATTGTGTAAAATTTTGACAATAGCGAATATAAATATCTACGTGTATGTGACCTAATGTTTGCATATATAATTTCCAACAACTTAAAGGTACTTGGACACAGATTTGAAGTCAATATTTTCTCTATAATATTACGACTTATATATTTCAATAGCATTTCACACAAAAATTAATTTAAAATCTTATTTCCTTTAAAAGTTATTAAAACTTCAAATTTTTTGGCGGGTTTGATTGACACATCCTTGCACTATCACAAATTTTAACCTTTTTTAGCTCACCTGAGCCGAAGGCTCAAGTGAGCTTTTCTGATCACATTTTGTCCGTCGTCCGTTCGTCCGTCCGTCTAGCTGTCCGTCCGTCTGTCTGTCTGTCCGTCCGTCTGTAAACTTTTCACATTTTCGACTTCTTCTCAAGAACCACTGGGCCAATTTTGACCAAACTTAGTACAAAGCATCCTTGGGTAAAGGGGATTTAAATTATAATAATGAAGGGCCATGTCCCCTCACAAGGGGAAATAATCAAGAAAAGACAAAATAAGGGTTGGGTCATTAAAAAATCTTCTTCTCAAGAACTGGGCCAGAAAAGCTGAAACTTATGTAGAAGCATCCTAGGGTAGTGTAGATTCTAAATTGTGCAAATCATGACCCCCGGGGGTAGGCGGGGCCACAATGGGGAATCGATGTTTTACATAGAAATATATAGGAAAAATCTTTGAAAATCTTCTTCTCAAGAACCACTGGGCCAGAAAAGCTGAAACTTATGTGGAAGCATACTGGGGTAATGTAGATTTCAAATTGTTAGCTCACCTGAGCTGAAAGCTCAAGTGAGCTTTTCTGATCACATTTTGTCCGGCGTCCGTGTGTCTGTCCGTCTGTCTGTAAACTTTTCACATTTTCGACTTCTTCGCAAGAACCGCTGGGCCAATTTCAACCAAACTTGCCACAAAGTATCCTTGGGTAAAGGGGATTCAAGTTTGTTCAAATGAAGGGCCACGCCCTCATTCAAGGGGAGATAATTGGGAATAAATGAAAATTTGGTGGCATATTTTAAAAATCTTCTTCTCAAGAACCACTGTGCCAGGAAAGATGAAACTTATGGAGAAAGATCCTCAGGTAGTGTAGATTCAAATTTGTTCAAATCATGACCCCCGGGGGTAGGGCGGGGCCAAAATGGCCGACCAAAGTTTTACGTAGAAATATATAGGAAAATTCTTTAAAAATCTTCTTCTCAAGAATGACAAAGCCATAATTCATCATATTTATAAGGAAGCATGCTCAGGTAGTGTAGATTAAAATTTGTTCAAATCATGACCCCCGTGGGTAGGGCGGGGCCAAAATGGCCGACCAAAGTTTTACGTAGAAATATATAGGAAAATTCTTTAAAAATCTTCTTCTCAAGAATGACAAAGCCATAATTCATCATATTTATACGGAAGCATGCTCAGGTAGTGTAGATTCAAATTTGTTCAAATCATGACCCCCGGGGGTAAGGCGGGGCCAAAATGGCCGACCAAAGTTTTACATAGAAATATATAAGAAAATTCTTTAAAAATCTTCTTCTCAAGAATGACAAAGCCATAATTCATCATATTTATATGGAAGCATGCTCAGGTAGTGTAGATTCAAGTTTGTTTAAATCATGACCCCCGGGGGTAGGGCGGGGCCAAAATGGCCGACCAAAGTTTTACATAGAAATATATAGGAAAATTCTTTTTCTCAAGAAGAGTAAAGCCATAATTCATCATATCTATATGGAAGCATCCTCAGATAGTGTAGATTCAAGTTTGTTCAAATCATGACCCCCGGGGGTAGGGCGGGGCCAAAATGGCTGACCAAAGTTTTACATAGAATTATATAGGAAAATTCTTTAAAAATCTTCTCAAGAATGACAAAGCCATAATTCATCATATTTATATGGAAGCATGCTCAGGTAGTGTAGATTCAAGTTTGTTCAAATCATGACCCCGGGGTTAGGGCGGGGCCAAAATGGCCGACCAAAGTTTTACATAGAAATATATAGGAAAATTCTTTAAAAATCTTCTTCTCAAGAATGACAAAGCCATAATTCATCATATCTATATGGAAGCATGCTCAGGTAGTGTAGATTCAAATTTGTTCAAATCATGACCCCCGGGGGTAGGGCGGGGCCAAAATGGCCGACCAAAGTTTTACGTAGAAATATATAGGAAAATTCTTTAAAAATCTTCTTCTCAAGAATGACAAAGCCATAATTCATCATATTTATATGGAAGCATGCTCAGGTAGTGTAGATTCAAATTTGTTCAAATCATGACCCCCGGGGGTAAGGCGGGGCCAAAATGGCCGACCAAAGTTTTACATAGAAATATATAAGAAAATTCTTTTAAAATCTTCTTCTCAAGAATGACAAAGCCATAATTCATCATATTTATATGGAAGCATGCTCAGGTAGTGTAGATTCAAATTTGTTCAAATCATGACCCCCGGGGGTAGGACGGGGCCAAAATGGCCGACCAAAGTTTTACATAGAAATATATAGGAAAATTCTTTAAAAATCTTCTTCTCAAGAATGACAAAGCCATAATTCATCATATTTATATGGAAGCATGCTCAGGTAGTGTAGATTCAAGTTTGTTTAAATCATGACCCCCGGGGGTAGGGCGGGGCCAAAATGGCCGACCAAAATTTTACATAGAAATATATAGGAAAATTCTTTAAAAATCTTCTTCTCAAGAAGAGTAAAGCCATAATTCATCATATTTATATGGAAGCATCCTCAGATAGTGTAGATTCAAGTTTGTTCAAATCATGACCCCCGGGGGTAGGGCGGGGCCAAAATGGCTGACCAAAGTTTTACATAGAATTATATAGGAAAATTCTTTAAAAATCTTCTCAAGAATGACAAAGCCATAATTCATCATTTATAGAAGGAAGCATGCTCAGGTAGTGTAGATTCAAATTTGTTCAAATCATGACCCCCGGGGTTAGGGCGGGGCCAAAATGGCCGACCAAAGTTTTACATAGAAATATATAGGAAAATTCTTTAAAAATCTTCTTTTCAAGAATGACAAAGCCATAATTCATCATATTTATATGGAAGCATGCTCAGGTAGTGTGGATTCAAGTTTGTTCAAATCATGACCCCCGGGGGTAAGGCGGGGTCAAAATGGCCGACCAAAGTTTTCAAAGATATATATAGGAAAATTCTTTAAAAATCATTTTCTAAAAAATAGCAAATCCATGATTGGTCATGGGACTACTTTTGGATTTAAACTTTAAAAAAACATTTTCTACTTTTTCCTACCCTTAGTGCTCAGGTGAGCGATGTGGCCCATGGGCCTCTTGTTTTTAATCCTTAGGAAAGGTGTTGTGTATTAATGAGAAATATTAAAACTTTTATCCAGAGAAATAATTTTATTCAGAGTAGAAATGTTAGAAAGCAAAACTCCTTCACAAGTATCGTCATTCCGAACTAAGAGTTGCGTAAAGAGTTTAGCAAATCGAGCACACTCGTGTTTATATACATAGCTTTTGTAAACAGGGCCGAGTTTTGTGTTTGTTGATGTTTACAATTCACCGGGTGCGTTTAATTGTCACAGTCTTCTTACCACAACTGCACGGACTGACGATATATTGTGTGTTTGTTTTGCTATCGAACATGTCTACTCTGAATTTTCTGGATTATAGTATTAATATTTTTCATTTATGCACAACGAGATTGCCACTTTTCCTAAGGATTAAGAATAAAATTAATTCGTGAAAGTGCAAGGATGTGTCAATCAAACCCGCCAAAAATTTTTAAATTTTAATATCTTTTATATGAAATAATATTTTTTATTAATTTTTGTGTGAAATGCTATTAAAATATATAAGTTGTAATATATAAAGAAAATAATAACTTCAAATCTGTGTCCAAGTACCTTTAAAGAGGCTCCGTGGTGTAGTGGTATATCTATCGCCTGACATGCAAGAGGTCCAGGGTTCGAATCCTGGGTAATCCATTTTCTTCATTCTTTTTCTTTTGAAATACTTTTTTCACTAAATGATCGTATTCAGCATCATGTGATATGAAAAAGATATGACGTCTGGTTTGTACAAACTCATAAAATCATCATTACAGTGTGATAAATATTCTATATAAAAAGAACCATCTGTACACTTTATTAAGAATTAGCTGCAGATCTATAGCGTTATGGTTTTATATATTTTTTTTGACAGTTATGGTCAAAGACAGATAATAATATATTGTCCCCCGCTTTCGCGAAAGCGAGGGGACATTAAATCTCATTCGTCTGTCCGTCAGTCTGTCCGCCCGTCACAAAAACTTTAACCTTACCCATACCTTTTGATTTAGTGGAGCTATGACTTTCATATTTCACATATGTATTTCTTGTGACAAAATCTTTCTTTGGGTACCACCAAATTTGACCTTTTGACCTTGACCTTAGAGTTTGACCCACTTTAACACAAAATTTCCAAACTTTTACTTTGGTCATAACTTTTGAATGTAAGGTACTAGGACTTTCATATTTCACATATGTATTTTTTTTTGTAGCAAGACCTTTTATTGGATACCAATTACTTTGACGTTTTGACCTTGACCTTGGAGATTTTCGTACTTATGAAAAAAACTTTAACATTGACCATAACTTTTGAATGTTACGGCATAGGGCTTTCATACTTCATATATATGTATGTTATCCTTGTGACAAGACCTTTCACTGGATACCAAGAACTTTGACCCTTAGACCTTGACCTTGGAGTTTTAACTACTTTTCAAAAACTTTAACCTTGGTCACAGCTTTTGAATGGTAGATACTAGTACTTTCATACTTCACATATGTATTCCTTGTGGCAAGACCTTTTATTAGATATCAACAGCTTTGACCTTTTGACCTTGACCTTTGAGATTCCTAACTTATGAAAAAGCTTTAACCTTGACCATAACTTTTAAATGGTAAGGGCTAGGGCTTTCGTACTTCACATATGTAATCCTTGTGATATGATCTTTCATTGGATACCAAAAACTTTCACCCTTTGACCATGACCTTGGAGTTTTAACTACTTTTTAAAAACTTTAACCTTGGTCACAACTTTTGAACGGTGGATACTAGTACTTTCATACTTCACATATGTATTCCTTGTGGCAAGACCTTTTATTAGATATCAACAGCTTTGACCTTTTGACCTTGACCTTTGAGATTCCTAGCTTATGAAAAAGCTTTAACCTTGACCATAACTTTTAAATGGTAAGGGCTAGGGCTTTCGTACTTCACATATGTAATCCTTGTGATATGATCTTTCATTGGATACCAAAAACTTTCACCCTTTGACCATGACCTTGGAGTTTTAACTACTTTTTAAAAACTTTAACCTTGGTCAAACTTTTGAACGGTGGATACTAGGACTTTCATACTTCACATATTTATTTTTTGTGGTGATCGAGACCTTTGACCGTTTGACCTTGGAGATTTCCGTACTTATAAAAACACTTTAACCTTGACCATAACTTTTGAAAGGCAAGGGCTAGGGCTTTCGTACTTTACATATGTAATCATAGTGAGAAGACCTTTCATTGGATTCTTAGAAATTTGACCCTTTGACCTTGACCTTGGAGTTTGACCTTCATTTTAAAAACTTTGACCTTGGCCACAACTTTCGAATGGTAGATACTAGGAATTTCATATTTCACATATGTATTCTTTGAAGCAAGACATTTCATTGGATACCAACAACTTTGACATTGACCTTGGAGATATCTGTACTTATGAAAAAACTTTAACCATGACCATAACTTTTGAATGGTAAGGACTAGGGCTTTTATACTTTACATGTGAGTCCTTGTGAGAAGACCTTTCATTGGATACCAAGAACTTTAACCCTTTGACCTTGACTTTGGAGTTGACCTACTTTTAAAAAACTTTAAACTTGGCCTAACTTTTGAACGGTTAGGGTTAGGGTTTTCATCCTTCACATATGTATTACTTGTGACAAGATCTTTCTTAAGAAACCAACAACTCAGACCCTTTCATCTTGGGGTTTGACCTACCTTTCAAAAATTTATCCTCGACTATAAGTTTTGAACAGGTGGTGCTAGGGATTTTGTGTTTCACAATTGTATTTCTTGTGAGAAAAACCCTACTTTGGGTAATTTTAGCAATTTCAGAACCCCCCCTCTCTAATAATGCTTGCAAAAAATTCAACTTATACGGTATATGTATTTTAGATAATTTTTTTTTTATATTGACTAAACTTGTAATACAAACTAAGAAGTATCATCTTACTACGACAACAAAGCCACATTCAGGACACACACACACACGAATTGCCTCCGATACAGATACATATACATAAAGTGTAGAATGAATTCAAATACATAAATTTTTAGTATTTTTTTAACGGTAAAATGTTCTTTGAATGCAGATTAAAAAAAAGCCATATGAAGAATAAGCCAGTATGCTGATTCTCAGGGTGTGTAGATTCAAGTTTAATCAAATAATGACCCCCGGGGTAGAGTGGGGTTATAGCTGACGAACAAAGTTAAACTGAGGGGAATATAATAGGAAAAATCTTCTCAAGAAAACCAAAGCTATGAGTAATATTTATGTGAAAGCGTCTCAGAAAGTGTAAATTCAAGTTTGTTCAAAACATGACTACCGGGGGTAGGATGTGGCCATAAGTGACAATCAAAGTTTTACATAAGAGTAAATTGGAAAAAAAAAATGAAGGACAGCACAGCTTTGGTTGGTCATATTAATATGAAAGCATTCTCAGGGTATGTAAATTCAAGTTTGTTCAAATCCACTTGGGGGTAGGTTGGGGCCACAATGGACATCCATTGTTTTACATTGGAGTAAATAGGCAAAATAATCTTCTCAAGAACAGAAAATACATGATTAGTCATAATATGGAAACATCATCAGATAATGTTGATTCACTTTAACTGACGATCGAAGTAAACCATAATTGTATATATAGGGAAACACTTCAAAATCTTAGCAGAAGCTATGATTAATAATATTTATATGTAATAGCATCGTCAGAAAGTGTAGATTCAAGTTTGTTAAAATCATGCCCCCGCTGGTAAGGTTGGGCCACATTGGCACTTTTACATAGGGGTACATTGGAAAAACTTTTAAAAATCTCACGAACAGCAACTCCATGTTTGGTCATATTTATATGGAAGGAACCTCAGAAAATGTAGATTCATGTTTGTTCAAATTATGACTCGCAGGAGAAGGGTGGGGCCACAATGAAAGTCTAAACATGTAGAAAAATTGTCACAGTCAAAATATATACCCTAGTTAGTGTAAATTCATACACATCTTTTCCCTTAACGGGTAGGTCGGCACCACTTATGCATTTAAGATTTTTATTACTATGTAAACTGATTTTTGCCTCTTCTTACACTCCGCTTGAAAAGCGGGAGGGTAAAAAGTAATCAGGATGTCCGTCCGTCTGTTACGCTTTGGAGTACCCATCTCTTATCCGCAACTCCTCTCATACCACTGAATTAAATTTGATGAGACTTTCAAAGAATCTTTATTTCATATTGCCATTATGCATCTTCTACTTTACTTTTTGATCCGACACATATTTTGGGTTTCCCATAGCAATCTGCCATTATATTCGTATGGAAGGCGGGGGAATCATTTAGTGAGCTTATTGCTCACAGTACCTCTAGTTATTTTTCATAGCCACGTGCGCAGTGCTCATGTGAGCGATGAAGCCCCTGAGGCTTTAAAATCTAAATAGTTGCTACCCATGGAAAAATTTATCAAAGGTTTTACCAAAGGAATACACATGTATTATATGAAAACCCTAGCTCCAACCATTCAAAATTTTTCGAAAAAAGATAAAGTTTGTGTCAATCCAAAGGTCAAGGCCAAAACTTAAATTTATCCAAGGAAATGTAATATCACAACGTAAGAACAACTATTAAAGTTGTGGAAAAGGTAAAAGTTTTTTCAATTGAAAAAATGGTTATACTCCAAGGTCGAGAGGTCAAGTACTACTGTAGTAAGTTACTAATTAAAGAAAAGTTTCGTCACACGAGTTACCCCTGGTACGTATATGAAAGCAAAAGATTCAACCAATCAAAAGTTATGGGCAAATAGTTTTCCGGGCAGCTAGACGAACGGACAAGCATAAATTAACAGGCCCCTTATAGTTCGAACCTTCAATTCCGACATATTCAGTCCGATAAAATGTTTTTTTATTCTGTATTTTTTTTTTCTTTGCAGATGAATGTGCATACCTTTAGAATTCAAATAATGCCATGAAACACCAAAAATCTCGAAACTACAATTCTTTGCTATTATATAAAGGACACAGGATACCCGCAACTGTCTCACATGGTATGTTGATAGTAAATGATATGTTTATAAGTACAGATCTTCAAAACAAAACAAAATTCAATGAATCAATGCTAGACAACGAGATAGTACTGTCTGTGAATGTTCCTGTGATCGTGTTGAAAGCGGTTGCCATGACAGTCATAATGGCTACCGCCATCGTAGGGAACTCGCTGGTGATAATAAGTGTAAAAAGGTTTGAAAAGCTACGAGGGAGAGTTACCAACTATTTCATCGTGTCTCTGGCATTTGCCGATATAATTGTTGCTATTCTAGTTATGCCGTTTAATGCAAGCCAGGAAATCACAGGAAAATGGTTGTTTGGGAGAACTATGTGTGACGTATTTAACGCAAATGATGTATTGTTTAGCACTGCTTCTATACTGCATCTATGCTGCATAAGTGTCGACCGTTACATAGCCATCAATTATCCACTCCAATACGACACCAAAATGTCCTCACGTTGTGCAGGCGCAATGATCTTTGCTACATGGATCGCTTCAGCACTTATATCCTATATTCCCATCCATGCCCAGTTTTACACAACGCAAGAACATTACAAACTTTTGGAACAAAATACAGACTCGTGTTCCTTTCATGTGAACAAGATTTACGCCGTTATCTCTTCAAGTGTGTCATTTTGGATTCCGTGCACTATAATGGTTTTTGTGTATTTTAGAATATTTAAAACTGCTCGCCAGCAAGAGAATCACATTTGCTCTACCAGCTTCTATCGCTACGCTGAAGGTGGCAATTTAGACGCTCTTCTTCAAGTTTCATCAAAATCCAAGAAAATATCTGAACGTACGAGAATGAAACGTGAACACAAAGCTGCCAAAACGTTAGGAATTGTAATGGGTGCTTTTATTATGTGTTTTCTACCGTTCTTCTCGTGGTATTTGATAACTTCTTTGTGTGCTGAAAATTGTCCTTATCCACCAATATTAGGTTCCATATTATTCTGGATTGGATATTTCAATTCTTGTTTAAATCCAATTATTTATGCTTATTACAATTTGGAATTCCGAACAGCGTTCAAAAGGCTTTTGCACTTACGCAGTTCCCACGGTTCATTTTTGAGTTGTTCTTTGGATGGTGAAAATGATATATCCAAATATAATGGAACAAGAAGGAATCCGAATTGACAAATATCTTAAGTGATTGCATCCGATTGTTCACAGAAATATTTCCCTACAAAAAAGTTCCAACTGACTGGGACTATCCTAATAAGTTTAAAAAAGATGTGTTTGTGAAACACTTTAACCCCCGTATGGCAGCTTATAGCGAGGGTTGAAATTTCCAAAATACACTTTATACTCCAAGGTCAAGGTCAAAAGGTCAAATTTGTTGAAGCCTAAAGCATGGTCTTGTCACAAAAAATATACCTGTGAAATATGAAAGCCCAAGTATACACGGTTCAAAAGTTATGGTCAAGGTTAAAGTTTTTAAGTGGGTCAAACTCTAAGGTCAAAGTCAAAATTGCTGGTATTCAAAGAAGGTTCTTATCACAAGGAACACATTTGTGAAATATGAAAGCCCTAGATCTAACGGCTCAAAAGTAATGGTCAAGGATAATTTTTTTCTTTAAGCGATCCAAACTCTAAGGTCAAGGTCAAATTTTTAAAAACCCAGTAGAAGGTCTTGTCAAAGTTAATACACATGTGAGGTATGAAAGCCCTTGCACCACTTTTCAAAAGTTATGGATCTGGTTAAAGTTCGAAAATTTTGGTAAACTAACACACATGCATATTAGGCTTTTTCAGCTTCCGACCTTTCCGTTGGCAAAATTTACATTCCGGTGGAATTATCAAGAAATCAACTCAACGAATTCAAAGAGTTATCACAGAGAAAACAAATAGAAATTGAATTATTTATTAATAACCCCACTTTATTATTTCATTTAATATTACTAGTATATAAATATTGCATATACTCAGCTTTAATATCTGCAATATCTATTATCAAATTTAATGATGGAGCGCAATCACTAATTTCTGGAACATTTCACTTCGTCCAGCAATGTTGACTGTCGCTACTCTAGAAGACGCGGCTTCATTATTTGGCGGGTTATAGTCACACATCCCAACCTTATCAATATTCAGGGCCATGAACCCAAGGGAACATTCATTGCATCAGATATTTTATTTCGTCATAGAAAGACAACTCAAGAATTTTTAATGGTATAGTCAATTTTTTTTATCAAATTAGATACATTTTGATATTGTGATTAATTGGGGGAAAATATAATAATGACTTTATATCCTTTATTTAATCAGGATCACATCAATGTTTAGGTTGAGTTACTAGTATAAACATAACAACACTGTCTGTTTTGAGTATAAAAACGGTATATGAATGTTAAACTAAATTTCCATTTAATAAATACATGTAAACTATGCGAAATTTCACATTTATTTAGCTGAAGATCTGTAGCTCACTGGTCTGCAAAAATTGGAATGGGTGTTCGTCCTAATTTTACTATTGAAAAATTTACTACTACATGTAGACAGACAATGTTCACAGCCGTTGCCCACTGTAATTTTTGGCCACGTTGTGCAAAATGCAATGAAAAATCATTTATCTCAAAATCTTTCTGTGAGATGCCGGTGGAAAATGCACATGTTTATGACGCCACAATTAGTATTTAGAAATGCATTTGAGAAAAATGATTTAATAATTTTTATGCATGGAATTTCAATGATCGATTCAGAATACATGAGTTTTCATATTTCACATCAGTTTCATTTTAAAGAAAATCGCAGGGCAACATTTGTATTGAAACCGCACCTTCTTCTTACAGGGCATACGTTTTAATAAAAGCTATGCTCTTTAAATATGAAATAAAATTTTGTAAACAATATTTGGATATCCTTCACAAGTTCTCTAAATTTTAAATAATTTTTAAAAAACAACACCCCGGGGTGTTGAACAATTAAGGATCTACACTACTCAAAAAGATCAAAGTTCCATTTTTAAAAATAATGAACCTTATAATAAAAATCATGGTAAAAATAACAAAATGGCTCTTATTTAGTTCACCTGAGCTGAAGGCTCAAGTGAGCTTTTCTGATCAAAATTTTTCCGTTGTCTGTCGTCGTTGTCGTAAACTTTTCACATTTTTATCTTCTTCTCAAGAAACCACTGGGCCGATTTCAACCAAACTTGCTACAGAGCATCCTTGCGTAAAGGGGATTCAAGTTTGTTCAGATGAAAGGCCACGCCCTCTTCCAAGGGGAGATAATTATGAATTAATGAAAAATTAATGGCATTTTTTAAAAATCTTCTTCTCAAGAACCACTGGGCCAGGAAAGATGAAACTCATGTGGAATCATACTCAGGTAGTGTAGTGGGGCCACAATGGCCGATCAAAGTTTTACATTGGAATATATAGGGAAATCTTTAAAAATGTTCTTCTCAAGTACTGCAAAGCCATGATTAGTGATATCTTTATGGAAGCATCCTCAGATACTGTAGATTCTAGTTTGTTCAAATCATAACCCCCAGGGATAGGGTGGGGCCACAATGGGGGATCCAAGTTTTGCATTAAAATATATTTTAAAAAATCTTTTTTCTAAAGAATAGCGAAGCCATGATTAGTGATATTTATATGGAAGCATCCTCAGGAATTAAATTTGTTCAAATCATAACCTCCAAGGGTAGGGAAGCTAGGGTCTCAATTGTAGATCAAAGTTTTACATAGGAAAATAAAGGGAAAAATCTCAATAACAGAAAATAAAGGGAAAAATCTCAATAACAGAAAAGCTATGTTAAGTCATAATGACATGTAGGCATCCTCATGTATTGAAAATTTAAATATGTTCAAATCATGAGCACCCTTTGGGGTAGGGAGGGAAATGATGGGGAGTCAAATTCAAATTCAAATATATACAAACAAAATATTTAAAAAAACTATGAAAATCTTTTTCTCAAGAAGTTATATGCAGAATTGATATGGAGGCATTCTCAAGTAATATTAGAATTCAAGCCCCTCCCCATTCCCCCCCACCCCACCCCTTAGTAAACTTTTCAATTCTGATCTGATTTGTGCGTTCTCCTAGCCGATGTGCTCAGGTGAGCGATTTGGCCCCCATGCATCTTGTTTTACTGATCTGTTTCTAAAGAAAATGTGTAATACATTATAATACATTTGTAATTAAAATATTTAATGCATGTACATGTAAAGCATACAATACCAGTGAGAGCTACATACACCCACCCCTTTTTTCAAATATATTCTGTTACTGTGATTTAATTAACAAGAGGCCCAGGGGCCACATCGCTCACCTGAGCAAAATGTCTAGGAAAAAAACACAAATCAGATCAGAACTGAAAAGTTTACTTAAAGGGGGGGGGGGGGGTTGACTTAAATACTACTTAAGAATGCCTTCATATTAATACAGCATATGACTTTGCTGTTCTTGATAAAAATATTTTTTTAAACATTTTCTTCCTATACTATCACTAATCATTGCTTTGAAGCTCTTGAGAAGACGATTTTTATAAAGATTTTTCCTATATATTCCTAAGTAAAACTTTGATCAGCCATTGTGGCCCCACCCTAACCCCGGGGGTCATGATTTGAACAAACTTGACTCTACACTACCTGAGGATGCTTCCACATAAATTTAATTTTCTGGCCCAGAGGTTCTTGAGAAGAAGATTTTTAAAGATTTTCCCTATATACTCCTATGTAAAACTTTGATCGGCCATTGTGGCCCCACCCTACCCCCGGGGGTCATGATTTGAACAAACTTGAATCTACACTATCTGAGGATGCTTCCACATGAGTTTCAGTTTTCCTGGCACAGTGATTCTTGAGAAGAAGATTTTTAAAGATTTCCCCTATATATTCCTATGTAAAACTTTGAACAGCCATTGTCGCCCCATCCTACCCCCGGGGGTCATGAGTTGAACAAACTTGACTCTACACTACCTGAGAATGCTTCCATTTCAGTTTCATCTTTCTTGGCCCTGTGGTTCTTGAGAAAAAGATTTTTAAAGATTTTCCCTATATATACTCCTATGTAAAACTTTGATCGGCCATTGTGGCCCCACCCTATCCCCGGGGGTCATGATTTGAACAAATTTGAATCTACACTATCTGAGGATGCTTCCACATGAGTTTCATCTTTCCTGGCACAGTGATTCTTGAGAAGAAGATTTTTAAAGATTTCCCCTATATATTCCTATGTAAAACTTTGAACAGCCATTGTCGCCCCATCCTACCCCCGGGGGTCATGATTTGAACAAACTTGAATCTACACTACCTGAGAATGCTTCCATTTCAGTTTCATCTTTCTTGGCCCTGTGGTTCTTGAGAAGAAGATTTTTAAAGATTTTCCCTATATACTCCTATGTAAAACTTCGATCGGCCATTGTGGCCCCACCCTACCCCCGGGGGTCATGATTTGAACAAATTTGAATCTACACTACCTGAGAATGCTTCCACATGAGTTTCATCTTTCTTGGCCTTGTGGTTCTTGAGAAGATTTTTAAAGATTTTCCCTATATACTCCTATGTAAAACTTCGCTCGGCCATTGTGGCCCCACCCTACCCCCGGGGGTCATGATTTGAACAAATTTGAATCTACACTATATGAGGATGCTTCCACATGAGTTTCATCTCTCCTGGCTCAGTAGTTCTTGATTAGAAGATTTTTTAAAAATACCATTAATTTTTCACTAATTCATAATTATCTCCCCTTGGAAGAGGGCGTGGCCCTTGATTTGAACAAACGTGAATCCCCTTCACCTAAGAATACTTTGTGCCAAGTTTGGTTGAAATTGGCCCAGTGGTTCTTGAGAAGAAGTCGAAAATGTGAAAAGATAACGACGACAACGCCGACAACGACGGACAAATTTTGATCAGAAAAGCTCACTTGAGCCTTCGGCTCAGGTGAGCTAAAAACGCCAGTGTCATGTTACATATCTTTTCTTATAATCCTATAAACTAAGAAGTCACCTGCATGATGCAGTGGTGACAGCTCTGCACTAGAGTAGCAGAGTAAGGATTTGATCCTTATGTTGTGGGTTCAAATCCCACTGTTGGACATAGAGACAGGTCCCTTGGATGAAACTGTATAAACCAAGGCCCAGAAACACAGTAGGTACTGACACAAAAAAGAATCCTCACTGCTCACTGGTCCTAATTGCTAAGGACAAAATATGCTACTCTCCACCTGCAATCTCCGTATCTATGAGTGAAAATTCTCGAAAGGGAGTGAAACAACATATAAACAAACAATTAACTATGGACACTTTGAATAAGCAAATTCTTGAGGTAGCCGCATTGCTAATTGCATTTTTGATAAAACAAGCATTCTGAGAGTATTGCATAAGCAATACATGTCCCTTACAGGGATCCCCTTTTCTCTTTAGGGTGTGATTTTATTAGACCCTGTGTATGAAAAAGGTGTCACTTAAATATGGACATTTAATTATGTTCCCCAAACGAAGTTGGGGAACATATTGTTTTTACTCTGTTTCTTATTATGTTCCCCAAACGAAGTTGGGGAACATATTGTTTTTACTCTGTTTCTTATTATTATTAAGGTCTTCCGTCTTCAGCGGAAGACCTTCTTGTTATTCTTCGGTTTCTTTTTCACTTTTTTTCTTACCTATTATTATTCTTTTTTTTCTTACCGATTTTGTGCACGCGATTTCTCAAAAACGGCTCGATGGATTTCCATGAAACTTTCAGGACTCATGTAACATTACTTGAACTTGATTCATTTTTTTCCGTTTTGATGACGTCACTTCCGGTCCGGAAATATTGTCGATTTTATGATTTTTGAAGGGTCAGGTTGTCCGCGAACGTTCTAAAAACTGGCTTAAGATAGAAACGTGAAAATTTCAGGTATGATAGTCCTTAGTCTATAGATGTGCAAAATGAATTTCATTTTTATCGGAAGTGCCGCGCGTCGGCGCTCGCTATGGCCCGAAAATTGTCCTATCGCGAATTTCAATTTTTTTTACCATCTTTTCTATGATATCTTTTTACTTTGAAATATTTTGTTATAACATATAGAACAAAAGAAGTGTAGAATTCCAAGATCTTTCAAATGATACCTCGAAAAAAGGGCTGGCCCCTAAAATTAAGGGACTGGAGGGGCCATAAGTTTTTCCTTTATATCTCAAAAAGTATTGAGAATTTGTAATACATCAAAGAAGCAAAGTTGTTCAAAATTTCAAGCTCAATCTACGGGCTTCGTCAAAATACGTCCGACGACGTCACTTCCGGCCAAACCGGAAGTAGTCGGAAAACGCATATTTTGGTCATTCTGGACAAGTTTTTGGGTATCTTATGTCACTAGGAACATAAAAATAAATTTTCCGTCCGTCGTCGTCACTTCCGGTCAAACCGGAAGTAGCAAAAAATGGCTTATTTTTGCATTAATTAACATAGATTTTGAGGATTCAATCAAGTTTGGGGCGTTATTTCTCATATTCGTTAAAATTAAAACTACTTCCGGTCAAACAGGACGGAAGACCTACTCGTTGCTTTGCAACGAGCTTTGCTCTAGTTATTCTTATTATTATTATTTTTCTTCCTGGGAAAATTTTGTCCGCGAGTGATCTTGTAAACTACACATCCGACTTAGGTGAAACCTTTTTAGGGTAAGTAGGCATGTTATGTAGATTTGCGGAATCAAGGTCATTTTGCGCGCACGTGCTTGCAAGAGCGCGCACGTGCAAAACTTAAAATGACCAATATATAATGGATATAACCGTAACTTTTCTATTTTGTGACGAAATGTTTTGAAACTTATAATGTAAGGATATATTAGTAGTATGCACAAGATGACACGGTCAAAATAGCAAGATCGCACGCTCATGCACGTGCGCTTCGCTCTGATTGGCTGAAAGTCTCAATATCTTTTTTGTCTTTTGATAAAATCATTTGAAATTTTGAACATAGTCATACATTAGGGAGATCTACAGCCTGTAATATAAGATTTATCATGACAGCATGTGCATGCACATGTGCTTGCAAGAGCTCGCACGTGCAACGCGAGAAATGTCCAATATAATTGATACAGACGTAACTATTTAAATTATTGATGAAATGCTTTGAAACTCATATTATAAGTATATATTAGAAGCATAGACAAAATGACATGGTCAAAAAAGTAAGATCTCACGCGCATGCACGTGTGCTTCGCTCTGATTGGCTGAAATTAAATTCTCAATATCTTTCTTTTTTCTTGTCATAATCCTTTGAAATTTTGAACACAGACTCATATTATGAAGATCTACAGCATGATATATAAGAATTTTCATGAAAGCATGCGCATACCCGCGTGCTGCAATCTGATTGGCTGAAACATTAAATGGCTATATCTCCTTTGTTTTTTGACGAAATGCTTTGAAATTTAAAACATAGTCATGCATTAGGATATCCTACAATATGATAAAGAAAAAAATCATGAAATCACACGCATGCACGTGTGCTGCAATCTGATTGGCTTAAACTTGAAATGGCTATAACTCCCTTGTTTTTCAACCAAAGAGGATGGGATTTAGAATATAGATAGATATTAGGGACTGCTACAAGAAGGTATGGTCATCATGCACGTGCACGCACATGCGTGCATTTGGAACGAGTGAAATGAAAAATACACTTGAAAGAGTGATTTTTCTTACTTTTTGACTGAATGCTTTAATATATTGTATATTAAAATTTGTAGATAGTGTAGACAAGATGATGTGATCATAACGCACATACATTCACATGCGCACGGGTGCAATGCTAAAATTTGAGTATAATTGGTATCCTTCTGAGAAAACGTTGTTAAAGTTAAAAATGCACAGAGTTTGTCTTATTTAATGAAGCGTACAGGGAATATGGCACCAAAAAGGAGTTGGGGAGCGTTTGGGGAACATCTGTAACGGTCCCCGTTACAATTAGCACTAGTTAAGGTCTTCCGTCTTCACGGAAGACCTTATAGTGATTCTATTGTTTCTTATTAAGGTCTTCCGTCTTCACGGAAGACCTTATAGTGATTCTATTGTTTCTTATTAAGGTCTTCCGTCTTCACGGAAGACCTTATAGTGATTCTATTGTTTCTTATTATTATTATTATTATTTTTCTTATTTTTTTGACTTTCTAATTTTGTGCACGCGATTTCTCAAAGACTACTGGATGGAATTACATGAAATTTTCAGGACAGATGTGTTGTAACATGAATTTATTATATCCGAGAGAAAATTTGGAAACTCACTTCCGGTGCCAAGTTACGGACAATTTCCTGAAATTAAAATGACATTTTGTCCGCGATTAAACTCAAAAACGGTAAAAGATATCAACATGAAACTTTCAGGGATAATAGATCGTGATATCTATCATCCAGGACGCGACATTTCGTTCGTCGTCTATACTTCCTGTCGTCAGGAGAAGCAAATTGAAAAAATCGTATTTTTCAACTTTTTTGTTTTTCAACATTTTTTATTCATTTTTGGAATGATAATAGAGACCCTTTGATCAATGCTTACTATATAATTTGTTTGAACATTGGTTAATCAGAACTCTAGATATTTATATTTGAAAATCTGAAGCGGACCCAAGATGGCGGCTGTCTCTGTCAACTCCGCCATTTCGCGAGTAGGGGTTTATGGAGGCAGCTGAGCGTTTGACTAAATGATACATGACAAGTAAAAAAACTACATGGACTTTCACCCTTCAGTACGCTGCAATTCACTGACAATCTTAAAACTTAATTTCCGTTTTACTGCTTTAGTGTAATTGTGGTAGATAAGTGTGTGTAATGTATTAAATTTACTTTCTTAGCGTCGAAACAAATAAAGGCGATAAGAAGTTGTTTAATTTAATATTTAATTTCATTGAAGCTATCACACCTGTTCGATAGATCAGTCTATCATATAGATCTTTTTGAGAGGTTTCCAACGGTATATTTCTTGTGATTTTTAATGCACTAATTCAGAAACTATTAGCTCATATCTATAAGCATTCTGTTTTGACAGAACATGTCCTCGCGTTTTAGAAGTAAACAACTTATATTTAGTTACAATGGTGGACATTTAACGATGGCTGTGATTGGTCAACCAATGATATGACAGCTTATATATTGATATCCTCCATTTTGAATATTTGAACCGTACGCGCATCCTAATTGCGCATGTGACGTCATTATTCTAGAACATTCCTATTTGTCGGTATATAAGTCGATCAGATTAACCGGAATTCTATTTTACGCTGTATTAGTCATTCCGATAATACGATAATCGGATATTACGATAAATTCCTGCTTTTGATGAATTTCATCGAAAATTATAATTTTCAGATATTGCTCGTTTAATTATATCTCTACAACTCGGACGGAAGACCTTCTCGTTGCTCGCAACGAGATCGCATCTAGTTATTATTATTTTTTTTCTTATTTGTTCTCCGGTACTTTTTTGTCCGCGAGTGTTCTCAGAAACTGTTCACCCAACTGAGCTAAAACCTTTTTAGGGTTAATAGGTGTGTAGTGTAGGTGTGCGGAACGAAGGTCATTTTGCGCGCATACGCCTGCACGTGCGGGCGCGTGAAATGAGTGAAATAACAGATATACTTAAAATAGCCATAACTTTTACATTTTTTAATGAAATGTTTTGAAACTCATTATATAAGGATATATTGATAGTGTAGATAATACGACAATGTCAAATTAGCAAGAACTCACGCGCATGCACGTGCGCTTCGCTCTGATTGGCTGAAACAAAAATCTCAATATCTTTTCTGTTTTTTGACGAAATGCTATGACATTTGAAATATAGGCATACTTTAGGATGTACTACAATATGATATATAACAATTGTCATGTAAACACGCGCATGCACGTGCGCTGCAATCTGATTGGCTTAAACTTTAAATGGCTATAACTCCCTTGTTTTTCAACCAAACAGTATGGGATTTAGAACATAGACAGACATAATGGATTCCCACAAGGAAGTTTGGTTGTCATGCATATGCATGCACGTGCGTGCACGTGTGCTTTGCTGTGATTGGCTGAAACAAAATCCGCAATATCTTTTTTAAATTTTTTTACGAAATGCTTTAAAATTTTAAACATAGTCATGCATAAGAATGTCCTACAATATGATATATAACAGTTGTCGTGAAAACATGCGCATACATGTGCGCTGCAATTTGATTGGCTTAAACTTAAACTGGCTATAACTTCCTTGTTTTTCAACCAAACAGGATGGTATTTATAACATAGACACACATAACAGACTCCTACAGGAAGATATGGTCGACATGCACATGCATGCACGTGCGTGCACGTGAAATGAGTAAAATTACAAATACAGTAGATTAAAACGTATTTTTTAATACTTTTGGATAAAACGCTGTAATTTCTAGTATATAAATAGTGTAGACAAGATGATATGGTCATTACGCACATGCATTCAAATGCGCATGCGTGCAATGCATAATTTGAATATACTTAATATACTTCTGGGAAAATATAGTTATAGTCTAAAAGGCATAGAGTTCGTCTTATTTAATGAAGCTTACAGGGAATAAGGCACCAAAAGGGAGTTGGGGAGCGTTTGGGGAACATCTGTAACGGTTCCCGTTACAATTAGCCCTAGTTATTTAAGGTCTTCCGTCTTCAGCGGAAGACCTTCTTGTTATTCTTCGGTTTCTTTTTCACTTTTTTTCTTACCTATTATTATTCTTTTTTTTCTTACCGATTTTGTGCACGCGATTTCTCGAAAAGGGCTCGATGGATTTTAATGAAACTTTCAGGACATATGTAACATTACTTGAACTTGTTATTATGTTCCCCAAACGGAGTTTGGGAACATATTGTTTTTACTCGGTTTCTTATTATTATTATTATTAAGGTCTTCCGACTTCCTTCGGAAGACCTTATTGTTTTCCGTCGGTTTCCTATTATTATTATTATTATTATTCTTTTTTTCATTTTTATGGCGATATCTCAGCTGTGACTGTACGGATTTCAAAGATTTTTACAGGAAAGATGCACCAGGTTAATATCTCCAGACGTGTTTTTCATTTTTTCAAAATTTTCTTCCGTTCGCGATTTTTGGGGAAATTTGTATTTTTTAAATGGATTTTTGTACACTACTTTTCTCGAAAACGGCTAAAGATATGACATTGAATCTTATGGACATGAAAGAACATCACATGTAGATGTGCCGAACGTCCTTCATTTTTTGTCGTTCCTACTTCCGGTCGCAAACGGAAGTGAATTCAAAAAGTCCAATTTTTCAACTTTTTTGTTTTTTAATATTTTTCTTTCGGATTTACAGGGTTTATAGGGCGTCTTCAAAGATATCTATATATGTTTTCATTTTCTTCATGCGTGTGTTTATTGCAAAGATATGACCGAACCAAACTTTGTCTTACTGTCGGGGGTTCGAATCCCGCTCGGGGCGTTCCCCAAATTTTTTCTTTCTTTTTGTCTTTTTTCAGTTGCAAATTTCTTTTCACTCTTTTAAAACATGTGTGGAACATTTTGCCGATTTTTAAAAGCTATATTTGGAGATATTTTGTGAAATACCTGGAACAATCACGATCTGTGTTGTGAAACTACTGTAAATGAACGTAAACGAAAAAATACATTCTGAAATCTACTTCATGGGATGACACAGCATAGAACTCTAAAGAAAAGTCGGTCGGAAGACCTACTTGTTGCCCTAGCAACAAGAACGCATCTAGTTATTATTAAGGTCTTCCGTCTTCACGGAAGACCTTATAGTGATTCTATTGTTTCTTATTATTAAGGTCTTCCGTCTTCACGGAAGACCTTATAGTGATTCTATTGTTTCTTATTAAGGTCTTCCGTCTTCACGGAAGACCTTATAGTGATTCTATTGTTTCTTATTATTATTATTATTATTTTTCTTATTTTTTTGACTTTCTAATTTTGTGCACGCGATTTCTCAAAGACTACTGGATGGAATTACATGAAATTTTTAGGACAGATGTGTTGTAACATGAATTTATTATATCCGAGAGAAAATTTGGAAACTCACTTCCGGTGCCAAGTTACGGACAATTTCCTGAAATTAAAATGACATTTTGTCCGCGATTAAACTCAAAAACGGTAAAAGATATCAACATGAAACTTTCAGGGATAATAGATCGTGATATCTATCATCCAGGACGCGACATTTCGTTCGTCGTCTATACTTCCTGTCGTCAGGAGAAGCAAATTGAAAAAATCGTATTTTTCAACTTTTTTGTTTTTCAACATTTTTTATTCATTTTTGGAATGATAATAGAGACCCTTTGATCAATGCTTACTATATAATTTGTTTGAACATTGGTTAATCAGAACTCTAGATATTTATATTTGAAAATCTGAAGCGGACCCAAGATGGCGGCTGTCTCTGTCAACTCCGCCATTTCGCGAGTAGGGGTTTATGGAGGCAGCTGAACGTTTGACTAAATGATACATGACAAGTAAAAAAACTACATGGACTTTCACCCTTCAGTACGCTGCAATTCACTGACAATCTTAAAACTTAATTTCCGTTTTACTGCTTTAGTGTAATTGTGGTAGATAAGTGTGTGTAATGTATTAAATTTACTTTCTTAGCGTCGAAACAAATAAAGGCGATAAGAAGTTGTTTAATTTAATATTTAATTTCATTGAAGCTATCACACCTCTTCGATAGATCAGTCTATCATATAGATCTTTTTGAGAGGTTTCCAACGGTATATTTCTTGTGATTTTTAATGCACTAATTCAGAAACTATTAGCTCATATCTATAAGCATTCTGTTTTGACAGAACATGTCCTCGCGTTTTAGAAGTAAACAACTTATATTTAGTTACAATGGTGGACATTTAACGATGGCTGTGATTGGTCAACCAATGATATGACAGCTTATATATTGATATCCTCCATTTTGAATATTTGAACCGTACGCGCATCCTAATTGCGCATGTGACGTCATTATTCTAGAACATTCCTATTTGTCGGTATATAAGTCGATCAGATTAACCGGAATTCTATTTTACGCTGTATTAGTCATTCCGATAATACGATAATCGGATATTACGATAAATTCCTGCTTTTGATGAATTTCATCGAAAATTATAATTTTCAGAACTCGGACGGAAGACCTTCTCGTTGCTCGCAACGAGATCGCATCTAGTTATTATTATTATTATTTTTCTTATTTTTTTGACTTTCTAATTTTGTGCACGCGATTTCTCAAAGACTACTGGATGGAATTACATGAAATTTTCAGGATAGATGTGTTGTAACATGAATTTATTATATCCGAGAGAAAATTTGGAAACTCACTTCCGGTGCCAAGTTACGGACAATTTTCTGAAATTAAAATGACATTTTGTCCGCGATTAAACTCAAAAACGGTAAAAGATATCAACATGAAACTTTCAGGGATAATAGATCGTGATATCTATCATGCAGGACGCGACATTTCGTTCGTCGTCTATACTTCCTGTCGTCAGGAGAAGCAAATTGAAAAAATCGTATTTTTAAACTTTTTTGTTTTTCAACATTTTTTATTCATTTTTGGAATGATAATAGAGACCCTTTGATCAATGCTTACTATATAATTTGTTTGAACATTGGTTAATCAGAACTCTAGATATTTATATTTGAAAATCTGAAGCGGACCCAAGATGGCGGCTGTCTCTGTCAACTCCGCCATTTCGCGAGTAGGGGTTTATGGAGGCAGCTGAGCGTTTGACTAAATGATACATGACAAGTAAAAAAACTACATGGACTTTCACCCTTCAGTACGCTGCAATTCACTGACAATCTTAAAACTTAATTTCCGTTTTACTGCTTTAGTGTAATTGTGGTAGATAAGTGTGTGTAATGTATTAAATTTACTTTCTTAGCGTCGAAACAAATAAAGGCGATAAGAAGTTGTTTAATTTAATATTTAATTTCATTGAAGCTATCACACCTGTTCGATAGATCAGTCTATCATATAGATCTTTTTGAGAGGTTTCCAACGGTATATTTCTTGTGATTTTTAATGCACTAATTCAGAAACTATTAGCTCATATCTATAAGCATTCTGTTTTGACAGAACATGTCCTCGCGTTTTAGAAGTAAACAACTTATATTTAGTTACAATGGTGGACATTTAACGATGGCTGTGATTGGTCAACCAATGATATGACAGCTTATATATTGATATCCTCCATTTTGAATATTTGAACCGTACGCGCATCCTAATTGCGCATGTGACGTCATTATTCTAGAACATTCCTATTTGTCGGTATATAAGTCGATCAGATTAACCGGAATTCTATTTTACGCTGTATTAGTCATTCCGATAATACGATAATCGGATATTACGATAAATTCCTGCTTTTGATGAATTTCATCGAAAATTATAATTTTCAGATATTGCTCGTTTAATTATATCTCTACAACTCGGACGGAAGACCTTCTCGTTGCTCGCAACGAGATCGCATCTAGTTATTATTATTATTTTTCTTATTTTTTTGACTTTCTAATTTTGTGCACGCGATTTCTCAAAGACTACTGGATGGAATTACATGAAATTTTCAGGACAGATGTGTTGTAACATGAATTTATTATATCCGAGAGAAAATTTGGAAACTCACTTCCGGTGCCAAGTTACGGACAATTTCCTGAAATTAAAATGACATTTTGTCCGCGATTAAACTCAAAAACGGTAAAAGATATCAACATGAAACTTTCAGGGATAATAGATCGTGATATCTATCATCCAGGACGCGACATTTCGTTCGTCGTCTATACTTCCTGTCGTCAGGAGAAGCAAATTGAAAAAATCGTATTTTTCAACTTTTTTGTTTTTCAACATTTTTTATTCATTTTTGGAATGATAATAGAGACCCTTTGATCAATGCTTACTATATAATTTGTTTGAACATTGGTTAATCAGAACTCTAGATATTTATATTTGAAAATCTGAAGCGGACCCAAGATGGCGGCTGTCTCTGTCAACTCCGCCATTTCGCGAGTAGGGGTTTATGGAGGCAGCTGAGCGTTTGACTAAATGATACATGACAAGTAAAAAAACTACATGGACTTTCACCCTTCAGTACGCTGCAATTCACTGACAATCTTAAAACTTAATTTCCGTTTTACTGCTTTAGTGTAATTGTGGTAGATAAGTGTGTGTAATGTATTAAATTTACTTTCTTAGCGTCGAAACAAATAAAGGCGATAAGAAGTTGTTTAATTTAATATTTAATTTCATTGAAGCTATCACACCTGTTCGATAGATCAGTCTATCATATAGATCTTTTTGAGAGGTTTCCAACGGTATATTTCTTGTGATTTTTAATGCACTAATTCAGAAACTATTAGCTCATATCTATGAGCATTCTGTTTTGACAGAACATGTCCTCGCGTTTTAGAAGTAAACAACTTATATTTAGTTACAATGGTGGACATTTAACGATGGCTGTGATTGGTCAACCAATGATATGACAGCTTATATATTGATATCCTCCATTTTGAATATTTGAACCGTACGCGCATCCTAATTGCGCATGTGACGTCATTATTCTAGAACATTCCTATTTGTCGGTATATAAGTCGATCAGATAAACCGGAAATCTATTTTACGCTGTATTAGTCATTCCGATAATACGATAATCGGATATTACGATAAATTCCTGCTTTTGATGAATTTCATCGAAAATTATAATTTTCAGATATTGCTCGTTTAATTATATCTCTACAACTCGGACGGAAGACCTTCTCGTTGCTCGCAACGAGATCGCATCTAGTTATTATTATTTTTCTCTTTTTTTTTTGACTTTCTAATTTTGTGCACGCGATTTCTCAAAGACTACTGGATGGAATTACATGAAATTTTCAGGACAGATGTGTTGTAACATGAATTTATTATATCCGAGAGAAAATTTGGAAACTCACTTCCGGTGCCAAGTTACGGACAATTTCCTGAAATTAAAATGACATTTTGTCCGCGATTAAACTCAAAAACGGTAAAAGATATCAACATGAAACTTTCAGGGATAATAGATCGTGATATCTATCATCCAGGACGCGACATTTCGTTCGTCGTCTATACTTCCTGTCGTCAGGAGAAGCAAATTGAAAAAATCGTATTTTTCAACTTTTTTGTTTTTCAACATTTTTTATTCATTTTTGGAATGATAATAGAGACCCTTTGATCAATGCTTACTATATAATTTGTTTGAACATTGGTTAATCAGAACTCTAGATATTTATATTTGAAAATCTGAAGCGGACCCAAGATGGCGGCTGTCTCTGTCAACTCCGCCATTTCGCGAGTAGGGGTTTATGGAGGCAGCTGAGCGTTTGACTAAATGATACATGACAAGTAAAAAAAACTACATGGACTTTCACCCTTCAGTACGCTGCAATTCACTGACAATCTTAAAACTTAATTTCCGTTTTACTGCTTTAGTGTAATTGTGGTAGATAAGTGTGTGTAATGTATTAAATTTACTTTCTTAGCGTCGAAACAAATAAAGGCGATAAGAAGTTGTTTAATTTAATATTTAATTTCATTGAAGCTATCACACCTGTTCGATAGATCAGTCTATCATATAGATCTTTTTGAGAGGTTTCCAACGGTATATTTCTTGTGATTTTTAATGCACTAATTCAGAAACTATTAGCTCATATCTATAAGCATTCTGTTTTGACAGAACATGTCCTCGCGTTTTAGAAGTAAACAACTTATATTTAGTTACAATGGTGGACATTTAACGATGGCTGTGATTGGTCAACCAATGATATGACAGCTTATATATTGATATCCTCCATTTTGAATATTTGAACCGTACGCGCATCCTAATTGCGCATGTGACGTCATTATTCTAGAACATTCCTATTTGTCGGTATATAAGTCGATCAGATTAACCGGAAATCTATTTTACGCTGTATTAGTCATTCCGATAATACGATAATCGGATATTACGATAAATTCCTGCTTTTGATGAATTTCATCGAAAATTATAATTTTTCAGATATTGCTCGTTTAATTATATCTCTACAACTCGGACGGAAGACCTTCTCGTTGCTCGCAACGAGATCGCATCTAGTTATTATTATTTTTCTTATTTTTTTGACTTTTTAATTTTGTGCACGCGATTTCTCAAAGACTACTTTTACATGAAATTTTCAGGACAGATGTGTTGTAACATGAATTTATTATATCCGAGAGAAAATTTGGAAACTTGCCAAGTTACGGACAATTTCCTGAAATTAAAATGACATTTTGTCCGCGATTAAACTCAAAAACGGTAAAAGATATCAACATGAAACTTTCAGGGATAATAGATCGTGTATCTATCATGCAGGACGCGACATTTCGTTCGTCGTCTATACTTTGTCGTCAGGAGAAGCAAATTGAAAAAATCGTATTTTTCAACTTTTTTGTTTTTCAAAATTTTTTATTCATTTTTGGAATGATAATAGAGACCCTTTGATCAATGCTTACTATATAATTTGTTTGAACATTGGTTAATCAGAACTCTATATTTATATTTGAAAATCTGAAGCGGACCCAAGATGGCGGCTGTCTCTGTCAACTCCGCCATTTCGCGACAGCTTTTTTGATACATGACAAGTAAAAAAACTACATGGACTTTCACCCTTCAGACGCTGCAATTCACTGACAATCTTAAAACTTATACTGCTTTAGTGTAATTGTGGTAGATAAGTGTGTGTAATGTATTAAATTTACTTTCTTAGCGTCGTAAAGGCGATAAGAAGTTGTTTAATTTAATATTTAATTTCATTGAAGCTATCACACCTGTTCGATAGATCAGTCTATCATATAGATCTTTTTGAGAGGTTTCCAACGGTATATTTCTTGTGATTTTTAATGCACTAATTCAGATATTAGCTCATATCTATAAGCATTCTTTTTGACTGTTCGCGTTTTAGAAGTAAACAACTTATATTTAGTTACAATGGTGGACATTTAACGATGGCTGTGATTGGTCAACCAATGATATGACAGCTTATATATTGATATCCTCCATTTTGAATATTTGAACCGTACGCGCATCCTAATTGCGCATGTGACGTCATTATTCTAGAACATTCCTATTTGTCGGTATATAACGAATTAACCGTCATTTTACGCTGTATTAGTCATTCCGATAATACGATAATCGGATATTACGATAAATTCCTGCTTTTGATGAATTTCATCGAAAATTATAATTTTCAGATATTGCTCGTTTAATTATATCTCTACAACTCGGACGGAAGACCTATATCTAGTTATTATTATTTTTTTTCTTATTTGTTCTCCGGTACTTTTTTGTTTTTCAACTGTTCACCCAACTGAGTAAAACCTTTTTAGGGTTAATAGGTGTGTAGTGTAGGTGTGCGGAACGAAGGTCATTTTGCGCGCATACGCCTGCACGTGCGGGCGCGTGAAATGAGTGAAATAACAGATATACTTAAAATAGCCATAACTTTTACATTTTTTAATGAAATGTTTTGAAACTCATTATATAAGGATATATTGATAGTGTAGATAATACGACAATGTCAAATTAGCAAGAACTCACGCGCATGCACGTGGGCTTCGCTCTGATTGGCTGAAACAAAAATCTCAATATCTTTTCTGTACGAAATTTTTTGAAATATAGGCATACTTTAGGATGTACTACAATATGATATATAACAATTGTCATGTAAACACGCGCATGCACGTGCGCTGCAATCTGATTGGCTTAAACTTTAAATGGCTATAACTCCCTTGTTTTTCAACCAAACAGTATGATATATAACAGTTAATCGATTCCCACAAGGAAGTTTGGTTGTCATGCATATGCATGCACGTGCGTGCACGTGTGCTTTGCTGTGATTGGCTTAAACAAAATCCGCAATATCTTTTTTAAATTTTTTTACTGCTTTAAAATTTTAAACATTCATGCATTGTTTTGATATATAACAGTTGTCAAACAGGATACATGTGCGCTGCAATTTGATTGGCTTAAACTTAAACTGGCTATAACTTCCTTGTTTTTCACACACACACATAACAGACTCCTACAGGAAGATATGGTCGACATGCACATGCATGCACGTGCGTGCACGTGAAATGAGTAAAATTACAAATACAGTAGATTAAAACGTATTTTTTAATACTTTTGGATAAAACGCTGTAATTTCTAGTATATAAATAGTGTAGACAAGATGATATGGTCATTACGCACATGCATTCAAATGCGCATGCGTGCAATGCATATATTTGAATATACTTAATATACTTCTGGGAAAATATAGTTATAGTCTAAAAGGCATAGAGTTCGTCTTATTTAATGAAGCTTACAGGGAATAAGGCACCAAAAGGGAGTTGGGGAGCGTTTGGGGAACATCTGTAACGGTTCCCGTTACAATTAGCCCTAGTTATTTAAGGTCTTTCGTCTTCAGCGGAAGACCTTCTTGTTATTCTTCGGTTTCTTTTTCACTTTTTTTCTAACCTATTATTATTCTTTTTTTTCTTACCGATTTTGTGCACGCGATTTCTCGAAAACGGCTCGATGGATTTTAATGAAACTTTCAGGACTAATGTAACATATGAAACAAATAAAGGCGATAAGAAGTTGTTTAATTTAATATTTAATTTCATTGAAGCTATCACACCTGTTCGATAGATCAGTCTATCATATAGATCTTTTTGAGAGGTTTCCAACGGTATATTTCTTGTGATTTTTAATGCACTAATTCAGAAACTATTAGCTCATATCTATAAGCATTCTGTTTTGACAGAACATGTCCTCGCGTTTTAGAAGTAAACAACTTATATTTAGTTACAATGGTGGACATTTAACGATGGCTGTGATTGGTCAACCAATGATATGACAGCTTATATATTGATATCCTCCATTTTGAATATTTGAACCGTACGCGCATCCTAATTGCGCATGTGACGTCATTATTCTAGAACATTCCTATTTGTCGGTATATAAGTCGATCAGATTAACCGGAATTCTATTTTACGCTGTATTAGTCATTCCGATAATACGATAATCGGATATTACGATAAATTCCTGCTTTTGATGAATTTCATCGAAAATTATAATTTTCAGATATTGCTCGTTTAATTATATCTCTACAACTCGGACGGAAGACCTTCTCGTTGCTCGCAACGAGATCGCATCTAGTTATTATTATTATTATTATTATTATTCTTATTTTTCTGACTTTTTAATTTTGTGCACGCGATTTCTCGAAAACTACTGGATGAAATTACATGAAATTTTCAGGACAGATGTGTTGTAACATGAATTTATAATATCTGAGCGAAAATTTGGAAACTCACTTCCAGTGCCAAGTTACGGGACATTTCCTGAAATTAAAATGACATTTTGTCCGCGATTAAACTCAAAAAGGGTAAAAGATATCAACATGAAACTTTCAGGGATTATAGATCGTGATATATACCATCCAGGACGCGACACTTTGTTCGTCGTCGGTACTTCCTGTCGTTAGGAGAAGCGAATTGAAAAAATCGTATTTTCTAACTTTTTTGTTTTTCAATATTTTTTATTTATTTTTGGAATGATAATAGAGACCCTTTGATCGATGCTTACTATATAAGTTGTTTGGATATTGGTTAATCAGAACTCTAGATATTAATATTTGAAAATCTGAAGTGGACCCAAGATGGCGGCTGTCTCTGTCAACTCCGCCATTTCGCGAGTAGGGGTTTATGGAGGCAGCTGAGCGTTTGACTAAATGATACATGAAAAGTAAAAAAACTACATGGACTTTCACCTATCAGTACGCTGAAATATAGTGACATCTTAAAACTTAATTTCCGTTTTACTGCTTTAGTGTAATTGGGCTAGATACGTGTGTGCAATGTGTCAAATTTACTTTCTTAGCGTCGAAATAAAATAAAGGCGATAAGAAGTTGTTTAATTTAATATTTAATTTCTACCTTTTCATGAAGGTGTAAAGAATCGGGTAAGTTCACTTTGGGGATAAACGGGTAATTAAAAAAAAGTAAAAAATAATTACCATTTCACTTCTTTTGTGTTACTTATCTATATATGATATAGAATATGTACAATTTGTTAAATATATTTTCTAAACCTCGAAATTTAGGCTTAAAGAACGTTCCTTTTTCTTTATTCTATTGAAGCTATCACACCTATTTAATGAAAAATTCCAAAGAAAAGGCGCGCAGATTAACTTGTGGCGTTTGGCGCGAAATTATAAATTGTGGCGCGCCTTTCGTGATTCTTAGACAGGTGTATTGTTGAAGAAGTATATTCAAGTACATTTAGAGCAGTGGGCCAAAACGCGTAATTTAAGCATGTTGGGAATAAAGAGGAAAAAAGCGCGTTGGAATTTCACGCTGGCGACCTGGGTTTAATCCCCTTTGTGAGCAAATTTTTTTTATTACTTTTTCAGAACGATTTTAGGTTCTTATCCTGAAACGGACGGAAGACCTCTCGTTGCTCGCAACGAGATCGTTTCTAGTTATTATTATTTTTCTTCTTCTTCTTCTTCTTCCTGGGTACTTTTTTGTCCGGGAATGATCTTGTAAACTGTTCGTCCGATGTAGGTAAAACCTTTTTAGGGTCAGTAGACATGTTATGTAGATTTGCGGAATCAAGGTCATTTTGCGCGCACGTGCTTGCAAGAGCGCGCACGTGCAACACGTGAAATGACCAATATAATAGATATAACCGCAACTTTTCTATTTTTTGATGAAATGCTTTGAAACTCATAATGTGAGGATATATTAGTAGTATAGAGATGATGACATGGTCAAAATAGCAAGATCTCACGCGCATGCACGTGCGCTTCGCTCTGATTGGCTGAAACTAAAGTCTCAATATCTTTCTTGTTTTTTGACAAAATCCTTTGAAATTTTGAACATAGTCAAACATTATAAAGATCTACAGCATGATATATAATAAGTATCATAAAAGCATGCGCATGCACATGTGCTGCAATCTGATTGGCTGAAACTTTAAATGCCTATAACTTCTTGGTTCTCAACAGAACGGGATGAAATTTAGAATATGGATAGGTATGATAGATTACTACATTATGCTACCATCAGAATTGAATGCAAGGACATGCATGCATGCACGTGCACGCGCACAATACGCAAAATGACCAATTTATTTGAAAAACGGTAACATTTATATTTTCATGATTTTCTTTTTGATTCTTATGACATTAAGAAATGTTTATGGTTTAGACAACATGCCATGATCATCTTGCATTTGCATGCACTTGCGTGCGCGTGCAATGAGTTAACTAACATATAGTCAGTATCATTGTAGCTTAAATAATTTTTATATGAAATCCCTTGGTACTGATCATATTTTAAAAATGTCTTACAGGAAAATGGCACAAAAAAGGGATTTGGGGAGCGTTTGGGGAACATCTGTAACGGTCCCCGTTACAATTAAAACTAGTTATTACTTGTTTCCGAATGCCTTACAAAGAAAGACGACGTCTTTGAATGCCATTTGACACACACAAATGTTTTGATCAGAACAGCTCGTTTTACGTGGTTGAAAAACAATTTTATACCAAACCAGAAGTCTCTGTCGAGACTGAAGCTCTACTGGTTTGTACTTATAACAAAGGAAAAGTCCTTAAGGAGTTGGGAATTGAGACTTTACAACAGCAATAAATAGAATAATGATCCTTGATTAAGTCTCCTTATGTTCTTAGTGTAGTTTCCTTGCATGCCACATTATATTATAATCAGTCTAAAACGGTATTTGGAGTAGCATTTTGAGAGTATTTAACAGAAATTTCTATTTTTAGTAACCAAGGCAATAATGTTTATCGAAGTCAAAAACCGATATGCAGAATTGTGTATCATTGTGTAGTCTACTTGTGTGTCAAGTTATATTGAAATCAGACCAAAACTGTAGGAGACATACCATTTTGAAAGAAGTTCACAGCAATTTCTATTTTTAGTAACAACCGCAACACCTTTTATCGAAATCAAAAACTGATAAAGAGAATTATGTATCTTAGTAGTCTACTTGTGTGCCAAGTTATATTGAAATCAGACCAAAACTGCAGGAGGAGTAGCATTTTGAAAGAAGTTCAAAGAAATTTCCATTTTTGGTAACAACAATACGGTTCATCCAAATAAAAAAACCGGTATACAGAATTATGTATCTTAGTGTAGTCTACTTGTGTGCCAAGTCAAATTGAAATCAGACCAAAACTGTAGGAGGAGTAGCATTTTGAAAGAATTTCACAGAAATTGCTATTTTTAGTAACCACGGCAACACCGTTCATCGAAATCAAAAACGATATAGAGAATTATGACCCTTAATGTAGTCTACTTATGTGCCAAGTTAAATTGAAATCAGACCAAAACTGTAGGAGGAGTAGCATTTTGAAAATTTTTTTTACAGACAGACAGACAGCTAGACAGACGGACGGATGCCGGACGCATTACTATTATATTATTAGCTAAAAATCAAACTTGATCTATATTTGTCACTATAAATTAAAGCTATCCAGCAAATTTCAAATCATGCATGACAACCTCGTTTAGAAAATCAATTTAGTGCATCAAGACATAATTTAGTGCATCACGAACCGTTTTGTGAACCCAGTTATAACTAGAAGTCTCTGATGAGACTGTAGCTCTACTGGTCTGTACGTGTATAAAAGTAAAAGTAGCATTTGGATTTGACTTTTCAACAGGCAGAAATAAATAGAATTAAGTGTCTTTGTGTAGTCTACTTGTGTGCCAAATTATATTGAAATCAGATCAAAATTGTAGAAGGAGTGGCGTTTTAAAGGAAGTAACCATGGCAAGACCGTTCAACGAAATCAAAAACTAATATACTAAATCATGTATCTTATAGTGTATTCAACTTGTGTGCCAAGTTATATTGACATCAGACCAAAATTGCAGGAGGAGTAGCTTTTCAGTCTATGCGAAAGTCACCGGACCGTCGGTTTTTACCGGTAAAATTTAGGTCGGGTCGGTAAAAAATTTCAGCCTACAGGACCAAATGTCCGGTAAAAAATAAGGCCAAATAAATCTAAATTAAGAGGTATACATGGTCCAATTCCCCACAAGTATCCTTTATTTGGTTTTTAAAGGAATTTCACAGAAATTTCTACTTTTATTAACTATGGCAACACCATTCATCGAAATCAAAAACGATGCACTAAATCACTGTCGGGTATCCGCGCCGGTTGTGACATGTTTGGATGCAGTGAAAATGGCGGAGTCAATCAACCGCTTCGATTCATCGAAAGGTTTTAGTCTTATTAAATGGAATCTGTAGTGTGTAATTTTACAATTAAGAGACATCCTGTGTTTAAAAGCAATTATTTATCCTGTAGCTCTGCTATAAATCCACGAATTTAATGCAAAGAAACTGTTCCGATAGTGACATGCTATAGAACAACGTAACATGTTTGGATGACAGTGTTTACAAAACTATGTACGGTTTGGATGAAGTTGTGGTACGGTTTGCATGAGATTTGTTGATATAAAATTATACTTAACATTATGGTATAATATCGTATGTCAATTTAACACCTTTAAAGGAAGGAGCGGGGTTTCCAGATAAATTGTTTGAAAATTTTTCTGGAAACATCTTTAACGAACAAATAAATGGTAACATATCAAAACTTAATAAATCATGTTTCGTAAAAAAAAAAAGGGGGGGGGGGTCACAAACAAATACTACGAAAGGATGACTTGACTGTACTGCAACCCTGCAAAAAAGAGAGTAGGGTTACAGGCCTTTCAATGAACAGGTTCCACAGTAAGAGGATAATTATGATTTATATTTGGGGGAAAATGGTGAAAGGAGCCGACCCCCCCTTTTTTAAGCCCTTAGTCAATATACTGTTTCCTGTTGTTGTTTTTTTTTTCATTCTCTTCTTACGTAATCAGACATGCTCGGTTTATATGTACAACGAATATATACTATTCTCTGAATATATTGATTCATAAAATAATTATTTATAATAAAATTAATCAATATTATTATTATATAATACAATGCAAAATAAAAGTTTATAACGAGTACCAATCCTGACATATTGGCGTCGGAAGCAAAATGGGGGGGGGGGGGGGGCTAATTGAAAAAAAAATTCGAACTTGTAAAAAATGACACGCAAAAAATAAGAAGGAAGAATTGAAATTTTCCAAACCCGAAAATCCTATTTCGTGTGTGTGTGTGTGTGGGGGGGGGGGGGGTATAATGATTGAATTTCTTTCTCTATCATTTTTTTCAAACGCTATATACTGCTTACCCTTCTTTGATTATTAGCCTGTTGAAAGGGGGGGGGGGGGCGGTGTAAACAATGCCCCAATGTTCAATGCATACCTATTTAATGAAACCCACCCCACCCCCCTCGAGTTCAATGCCTATGTAATATAGAGTTCTTTTCTTATTATTCTCATACTTAGAATATAATTATTTTATATTCGAATGAACGTAGTGAGGGAGAATATAACATATGCAATCAATGTGTCAATCTTATTTCAAGTTTAAAATCACTACAAATTGGGGTCCGGCATTACACGATCAGTCGCTCAATACAGCTGTGAGCACCATCTATGTCCTATACTCGGCACTTAGGGTCGTTGAGCAGTGAGGGATCTTTTTCGTGCCAGCACCTACTGCGACACGGGACCTCGGTTTATACGGTCTCATCCACAGTTGGATTCGAACCCGCGACGTAAGGATCGACTCCTTACTTCGCGCCTCTAGAGCAGACGCTCTAACCAGTGCGCCTCGCGGGCGATGCAAGAGCACCAACGAAAGTTGGAAACGTGGGATAATCTGCATAATAAACAGGCAATTTGTATAGTAGAGAATACGTATGCAGTTTATTGCACAAAAACTAAGGAATTCGTACACGTAGTATTGGAGAATGTTTTTTTCTTTTTGGACAGCAAGACAAGAATGACAAGGTTCATCCAGTTTTAGCTGCAGATAGCGTTATGGTTTTATATTTTAGTGTCACTACACTACACTGAATCTGTATACAGTGTATATAATGTCGTTTTGAGAAGGAGGGGGGGGGGGATTTATAGTAACTCTTTGGTAACTCACTGTTGACGGGATTACATTATATGATTTATTTTTATTTTTTCATTTGACTTAACATATCTTACATTTATTTTATGCTTTTAGGCACATAGTATCGTTTTTACAGAAAAAGGGGGTGAAAAATTTCTTCTAAATCATGTGGAGGAGAAGGGATTGAACATTTTTATGTATGAAATCAACTTTTACAGTAAAAACAATGTCTGAAAAAGGGAAAGGTGGCTTCTTTCAACTTTCATCTATGTGCCTGCATGTGAAAAAAAAATTATGAATTGATACTAATATATATGTTATCATAAACGCCATTTCCTCCATGTAAGGGCGTATTAAACAAGCAAACTGGTTCGCATAGCTCTACAGGATTCAGAAATTTGAAACTATATAGACTGTCCAAACCGTACCATATAGATGTTGAATTTGCATCCAAACCAGAACACTCCCATCATCCAAACCGTACTATATTTGTTACGGGTACATAAAATAAAACGTTTTTTTAAATACATTTCTTGTATGAGACACAAATGACACTTTCAATATCTTATTTTTAATTTGATTTTTCTTTCTGTTGGCTGCTTCAGATTTTGAATATATCTGATATTATTTTAACAATCACGAATTAAAACTTGCTAAAGGGGTAAGAATGTCATGTGCATCGATAGAAAATTGCATCAACGAATTATTTAAATGAACTCTATAAACAGAATTGAAACACATCATTTTGATTAACCAAATACCTATAAAATGTCAATAAAAAATTGAGAAAAAAAATTGATATTTACCAAAATATAGACCTGGGAAAGGTACACAGTATTCACTGTTCGTACATTTTACACCATTTTCACCGCATCCAAACATGTCACAACCAGCGCGGATACCCGACAGTGTAAATTATGTATCTTAATATCGTCTACTTGTGTGCTAAGTTGTATTGAAATCAGATCAAAACGTGGAAGAGTAGCATTTTAAAGGAATTTCACAGAGATTTCTATTTTTAGAAACCATGGCAACACCGTTCAACGAAATCAAAAATTGATGCACTAAATTATGTATTTTAGTGTAGTCTACTTGTGTCAAGTTATATTTAAATCAGGCCAAAACTGTATGAGGAGAAGCATTTTAAAGGAATTTCACAGAAATTTCTATTTACAGTAACCATGGCAACATTGTTCATTGAAATCAAAAACCGTACACTAAAGAGCTAAAGCTACGAAATACAAGAATCCGCCCTGTTACCAAAATAAGTAAAGTTTCATTCTGTGATAATTTAACATTTGAAATTGTGGGTTATAACACAGTTTATTTTTTAATGATATTTTTTTAAATTTCTTTTTATAGTCGTTTGAATTTGGCATTGTTTTAAAAGAAAATCTACATGTACAACGTCATGACTAGTGTTGGTGTTATACTGTTAACTTTATTTAAATGAAGGTATTACATGTACATGTATACTGTTGGGGAATCAACTAAAATAAACCCTACTACATGTAAAGAAATTTGGGAAACTGTCAGCTTTTTCTTGTTTTTGCATCTTAAAATGAGGCATTTTTCGCGGAAACCAAGGGGTAAAATATTCATCCTTTTATTGATTTATCTAATAATTTTTTAACCCGTCATTTATCATAGGACTGGTAAGAAGTTTTGAATCATGAGATAAATAGCCAGCTAGTTTTCGTTTTTGCCATTTCTGCGATTAAATAAAATGTTCTAAATAATCCCGTTAAATCAAAGACAACTTTTTATAATGAAAATTAAGAGAAAATGGGTGGGGGTGGGTGGGTGTTACTCAAGGTGTAAATATTACAGCTGTATTCACAGTATTGATTAATCCGTAAAGTCATGAAACAGTGAATATTAAGATGTCAATTTTTGGGGGGTTTGAAATTATAGTATAGACTACTGCGTGTATGTATCAAAACAAAAGGGCGGTACGTGCATAATTAACAATACCATGTGTACATGTATTTGTTACCTGATCATGCGTCATTGTATGCACATTTGGGTTAAAATTATAATTATTCATATATCTCTCGGACTTTCTGTACATATGTCAGGATATAATTTTGCCGACATACCTTAACACATTTTTATCCTCAAGTGTTATCCCTTTGGTAAAAGCTCTATGGTGGTGTACATTGCAATGCATATACTGGAAAGTCATTTAACATTTATACTCAAAGACGTTTAACGGCACTTGTTTTGATAAATCGTAAATTAATTACGAAATCTAACCACTATATTTATATCTCCTCAATTATTGCTCATGAACTGAATGCATAACGCCATCAGAATAACAGGCGCGGATCCGGATTTTTTTTTTTGTTCCAGGGGGGAGGGGGGGGGGGGGGGCAATCCAGTCAAAAAATATATACAACCAAGAAATCTCTTGTCACGCAAAAAAAAAAATCTCCTTTCCCCATGTCTCCCCATCGTCTCAAGCCACGGTTCGGAGTCCGCATATATTTAGCTCTCTCCTCCAGAATGGGAGAGGATCGTACATTTTGGCCGTGGTTTACGACGATAATTATGTTTCCCATACATGTAAAACTATGACATTTCATACAAACTCAACACAGATTCCACGGTTTCGAGGATGGGGTCGGCCTTTTCTAGGAGGAATCCATTGTCACTATTACTTAGTAGATAAGTATTTAATAACTCTGCAAATTCCAGCCGATCCCTCCCCGCATCTAGATCCGCGCATGTAGGTAACGTTTACAATAGGGGAGGAACAGCTAAAGTCGGACAGCATCGAATGTCGGACAGTTTTCTCTTTAAAAATAAAATCGTTTCTAAATTTAGTGTCATGTGTATTTTTCTTTCAGTATCTCCGTCTACAGGATGTTTTTGGTTGTTTTCGTACATGTATAGTCGTGAAAACGTTTGAAATAATGTCTAAAATTTGGAGTATACATACGCATCTCACGGATCCGGATAAAATTCGCATGCGCACCCAGCGCGCACCTGTCGACAGTGACCTAGTTATCCTTGGCGAAATCTTCAGTTTGCCGTCGGTACTCCGTGATTGTCAGTATATTTTGTAATTAAATCATACTTTTACATGATTAATATTAATTATTCCCATAATAATTACTTTATGGTGGATATTTATTTATAAAACCATGAAAATTAAACTGTCCGACTTTACATACTTCGGTCATTTAAAGTCGGACAGAGGAGAATTTAAAGTCGGACAGCACATTATATTGAATAAATTGTATTTAAATTGTCATATTTTTAAAAAACTAGAACAATTTATTATAATGTTATTAAACTTACTGGCAATTTAAGAGTTTTAAACTTTTGTAAATCAAATTCTGCCGATTCGCTGCAACTTTTTAAAAGGAAGAAATAAAAAAAAAACCGTATTATCACTTACCTCATAGAAATTGTTTCATTTCAGAAAAAAACAATGAAAAACACGTAAAGCAAAAACGATCTCATTAAATTTTAACAGCAACAGACTTATATAATATTGCAGAGAAATGAAATACTGTATACATAAACCGAGGAAAATAAAAGAAGGAAGGGGAAAGAAAGAGAAGAAAAGAAAATCTATTAAAAAAATCAACAAAGTATTTTTTTTTCGTGGCTTTATTTGAGTTTCATGTTTATAACTCATCACTCATTCAGGAAAAAGAAAGGTTTCTTTCTTGAAAATTAGATAAGTTACATATTACTGATTCTAATGTAAAGATAGTGGTGTATATAGTTTTCTGTCTATAACATTTATTTAAAATGGGATTAATTTTGGGGGCAATTTAAACCCAAAAATTATTCACACGATAACCCATGAGTTTATAGATTATAGATCGCAAAATACATGTACTATACTAGTATGCTAATTTAAAAATGGAAAAATCGAAATAACCCACACGATTACTAAGTATATTATACGTAAAGTAACTTTGAATGTTTTTATTGTTTGTATCATTTTTGTAAGCTGGGGAGGGGCTAGAAAATTAAATTTAAAAAAATCAACTTACCTGAGTGAAAAAGGAAAACGACAAGAAAGAAGGAGTGGGTATTGGTCCAAACTCAAAGAAAATTCTATTTTGGAGGTTGATGGGAGGATACGTTCCATTTGATTACATCTTTCAAAACCGAATTTTATTCATACATATAACCAGATTACCCCAACTTGACGGTAATAAAAAGGTAGCGGTGGGACAATCAGCCTTTCAATGAACTTGAATGTTCAATTGTGTAAAGTAAATGTTTGGGGGGAAAGTGCAGGGGCGTAGCAACAGGGGAGGGGGGCTGCCCCCCCCACTTTTTTTTCCAAACCCTATTTCTACTTTAGGTAATGTAAATTGAAAGCCTGGTTGCCCCCCCCCCCCCACTTATAGACTTTTAATGATGTACCGAAAATGTAGTATTAGAATTGGTACTAAAAGTAGTTGAAACTGAGAAAAAAAGTTTAACCCCCCCCCCCCCCCCCCCCCCCCGAAAATTGGATTTTCGACTTTGGGCAACTCTTTCCTTTTTTTTTATTTTATTTTTTTTTTTTTTGCTTGTCAACTTGTTCAGGTAAGGAAATCTTTTTTTTCTCTGGCTGGCCCCCCCACCTTCAAAAACGATGCTACCCCACTGAAGTGAGGAGTCAGCCCCCCACCCCACCCCCTGATACTTTGTGCATGCTCCACTACGAATTAACACCTAAAAAATGAAGTAAATTGGACTTTAAATGTCGAAACTATTATGTGTCCGACTTTAAATTCTACCTGTCCGACTTTCACTGTCGCTGTCCGACTTTATCAGCCTTTGCCTTTCCGTGTTTGGTTTTAAATTATAGCATTACAAAGCTTTTAACCAATGAAAATTAAGAATAGACAGAGGGTAAAAATATCATTTTAGGTGACGTAAAACTTTCCGGTTATGTGTTACGAGTTTGGAGCGCGTACCGAAGGTGCATACGAGAGGGTCCGAAAAAGCGTCCGACTTTCGCTGTTCCTCCCCTAAACCAAATTCCACGAATTCATAAATCGCGATCATCTCAGAGGAGAGAAAAGCTGTGAAAATTACAACCTGTGAAATTAATATTTAATCTCCTATACAGTATCAGTCTTTTAGAGTAAAACATAACGTGCATAAAGTATATTTACACATCTATTCTATTTTTAGTAACCACAGCAACACTGTTCAGCGAAATCAAAAACCGAAAGCACAGAATTATGTATCTTAGTGTAGTCTACTAGCGTGCCAAGTTATATTGAAATCAGACGAAAACTGTAGGAGGAGTAGCATATTGAACAAAAGGCCCATGGGCCACATCGCTCACCTGAGCACATTGGCTGGGAAATAAAGCAGAAATCATTTCAGTATTGAGAAGTTTACAGAAAGGGGGGGGGTATTCTGGAATTTTAAACTACCAACTACCTGATGATGCTTCCATACAACAAATGCTT
>NW_026939626.1:0-93374 GCF_032062105.1 Saccostrea cuccullata | reverse complement strand
AAATGTTTACAGCTACATGTAATCCAGATTGTCAGAATAAAGGCAGATGTGTTAGTCCAAATACATGTGAATGTCCAGCAGGCATGTACACTGGCCCAAGATGCAATGTTCGTAAGTGACAAATCTTAAATAATTTACAAAATCGTTTTCATAAATCACATCACTTTGGAACAAACAGGTAATTTCTCATGTTTTTCACTTTTCACAGAATATTTGAAAAAAATTATGTTCTACAACTGCAGCTTACTAATTCTTACAAGTGCGAAGAAAGATAAATGTATACAAAGCAATTTCAATATTAACATTTCTTACATCTTACCAATAAATTTTTAAGTCTACTTCGACTTTTAAAGACTACATGCCCGCCCATATACATAAGGGGAAATCTTTCTTTTGTAGTACACTGTAGTGTGATATTAAATTTACTTAGAATTAATATGTGAGACTGCATTTGTTAATAAAATGCATTTAAACTTAGAAATAAATTTAACTTTTTTTAAAAACCTGAATATCCTCTAGTTAAAGTAGTGAGTTACTATGGCTATACTTCTGAGCTAGAGTTATCAATGAAATTCACGATAAATATTCAGTATTTAAAAGATGCTAAAGAGAGTTTTTAAATTTAAAGAGGGTTGTTTCTTTTCTATCAAAATGGCAACAATTCCAAACATGTAAATTTTGGGACTTCAGTCTGCATCAATATGTATATAACGTTCGTATAAGGAAAATTTCCTCTCTTATTTGTTTCAAATCCAATCCTAATTATCAGTAGATTTTTAAATATTTTGAACATTACTAAATATATATATTTTAGTATATACAGTAGAACTGTATAATATATCAATATCAGCTAAAGCTTTTAAACAATAAGGAGTTGTGAAGGACAAGATAGGGTAAGAACCCTTCGGCCCCTGCTTTGGAATGTCTTTTAGAACGATGCAATATCGTATGAATCAACCCGGCAATAAATGAATTCTTAGTTACGGGATATACAAAGGTCACATGAAGGTAAAAAATGTTAATATCCAAATTTCCTCATTTTTATGCAAATTTTAATCAATTTTACAGCACATTTTCTCTTAGAAAATTTAGAGCACAAACTTGCCTATCTATCAAATTAATATATATTTATATTTCATGAACTAGTATCAGATTTATCTTATAAGTAAGAATGTCAGATTGTCAAGTTTGTGCCGAATGAAAAGTATCTAAAATTTGACAAAATTCCACAAAAATTGAGAAAACACCCTCTTATGGCATCCGTGTAACCTGTCAATCAAAGTTAGTCCTGGTTTTAAAACGAGCATCAAATTAAGCCCTTAAATATAAATTATTACTGTTTTAATTGTGTTCTGAGTTTTGTATCATATAAGGGGCCAGATTCAGCGGTTAACATTCTTTGTCCTTTATGAAACTATTTTTGAAACCAAATTTTCCTTTAAACAAAACGCCTCTCGTTCCCGCTTTCTTTTTATTTGCAACTCTAAATTTACTTAGATGACCTTTGAGATGATCAAGTGTGTTACATTCTCGGGTCATTTTTATATTTTTGTAAAAAAGAAATTAAAAGAACATTATAAAAATGTTTAACGTCTGAGTTTTGAACGTGAATTCTTCATTCGCAGCCATTTGTACACCGTCGTGTAAGAATGGAGGAACTTGTTCCCAATCAAGACAGTGTCAGTGTCCGAGTACCCATCAAGGAAGGGACTGTGGGGATCGTACGTATCTTTCTAATAGTATGTTAATGCAAAGCTGTTTTATTATTATAATGCTATGTGTTAAAATTTAAAACATATGCTAAAATTTTGAACTTATTTAAGATTATCGAACTTAATTCAGATGCCGCGAAAGTTAAATTATGTATCGGAATAACTTGACAAGTATGTTCAAAAATCAAAAGAAGTTATCTTATCTAAAATTAATCTTAACTTTATTCAGATTGTAGCTTTCTCTGATTTTTTAAACAACACTTTGTATGAATTTGAGATTTCGTTTCTAGCTAAGTGTGAGTAATTCTAACTTTTCTTTACAGCTGTCTGTAGGCCTAGCTGTCGGTTTGGGACTTGTATACGTCCTAACGTCTGCTCTTGCTACCCAGGATACACTGGTAGTCTTTGCGAGATACGTAAGTTTTATGTTTTAAAACTTATACATATACCCCAGTAAAGGGATCATTGACAAATCCTGGAGGAAAATATTTTTGCTTTGAACTACTCAGGATAACAAGAACATTCAAAATATTATAGTAATAATTTTATACAATTATAGCATTTTGATGAGGTCAATCCCTAGATATATAGACCTTAGAGAAAGCATATCGACCGAGCACGTACCGAATCAAACGGCTACAATTGTTTTATTATTTTTTATCAGTTAATTAGAAATGTCTTAAAATCCTTTTTGTACTACTCAGTACCTTCTCATATAAGGCATTTTGTCTTATGCATTATGACGCCACAGTGATGAAAACCAGATGCAGTATCTTTTATAGAAACATCAAGTTTATAAAATACTATTGTGACGTCAGCACTATTGTTGCTTCAAAGAGGAACGTTTCCAATTTTAGAAATAACAAGTTTATAAATTTTGAAAATAGAAACATCCAGTCCTTTCCACTTTTATTCTTGATCATGTGATCAAGTTTAAGCAAATCAGATAGATGGAACTTTATTAAAATAATAATAATACAATATATTAATATCAAATAATGTTTAATTGATTTTGTTTAAGAATTCTTGATAATGTGTCAAACATGCTTAATATGGTGGTTTTAAATGTTTCTAGCAATATGTTATCCAGTTTGTCAGAATGGAGGCACCTGTGTTAGTCCAAATACATGTAGTTGTCCAAACGGAATGTACAGTGGTTTGAGATGCAATAAACGTAAGTGATCACCTAGATTCTTTATAATACATGCATTTTTCAGTATAGCATCGATTTTGGATGATATATGGTTGCTGGTAACTGGGAGCAGTACATTACTCCCGCATTACGATTCTCTTAAAGTTTGGTTCTTAATCCATCATTTCAAATGTTACTGTGTTGCTGAGTTTATGCGAAGCACAAAATTTCAACTTTTTTTCGCGATCACATAATTTTACAACTGGATTTGATTCATTAAAATAGCGAAAAATAATGCACACGCTTTAAAAATAATCGGTAAATCGTTGAAGGTATGGTTCGTACATATTGATAAAAGTAAAAACACATGTTTTTTCTGAAAAGCAGAGGAAATTCTGTGTCCTTCTGAAACATTTAAAGTCGTAGTACTTTCTATTTTTTAGAGTAAATTTGCTTCTAAATGGCACCGAATTACACAAAAAAGGAACTTCAGAACAGTAAAATACTTTTAAGGGTTCTTTATTTGAACATGTTAAAAATTTTAAGCAATTCATTTACATCAATGAAATGACTTCGGTACGATTTTATGGTTCACTTACAGTACTAATATAATCCTAGAGTAGAGACGTGATTCTTTTGAAAAGACACATTAAAATATTTTTAAAAAAATTATTCAATCTATTTTAATGCAACTACCAATTAACCGTTACATGGAAGTGTGAAAACAAATTATTTATCTTTGTTCCTTCATATATGAAGTCCGGCAAAGTAGGGTCTAGGAGATAACTGATTATGCAAGGTGAAGCCCTAGCAATTAAGTGCTCCACCGTTTAGAATTGACAGACGGTATGAATCTCAATTAATTGCAGGGTTAGAGAGAATTTATGTTTAGATTTTCAAATTATCACAGATCTTACTGTGTCGCCAAATGTTTACTGTGTCGCGAGCATTCAATTTGAATCGTTACTGTGTCGGAGAAAATTTTACTGTGTCGGGAGCAACACGGTAAAACAGCTCATAGAGAACCCTGTTAACTTTTGAAAAAAAGATCTTAATCCAAATATGGCGGTACCAATTTGTATACATGTATGTGTATCTCATTTTATTTCTCATTACATTCAAGTAAGTAAACTTTTTTAAGATAACTTAATTTTAACTAACACATGAGATTTTGCGTTCAAAAAATATTAAAAAGTGAACGTCTGGGTTATTCAGTTGGAGCAGTCGCGCCGTAATCGGAAAGTAATGGGTTCAAACTCCGGTCGTGGCTGACCCTATGATAATTATAGGTTTCAAATGTTTTTTTCCTTTAAGCGCATTGAAGTAAAAGTTGAGTGTCCTTCTGAAAAGACATTAAAAGACTCAACGGTAAACGTTGGAATGATATAGATCCTATATTGTTCAATGGCATCGAATGCCAAGTTTGGTCAAAATTTGGAGACCTATGTCGGTAATTAATGATGAAATCTCTATGTGTATGAACAATTCTCGAATAGGAAGTGTTGCCCGGGTTTCGCAGTGGTGAGAGCGTCTGCTATAGAGTTGCAAGGTAAGGAGTCGATCCTTAAGTCCTTAAGTCGCAGGTTCGAATCAAACTGTTGGACGTGAACACCTGTCCTTCGGATGAGACCGTATAAAACGAGGTCCTGTGTTGCAGTAAATGCTGGCACGACAAAGATCCCCCAGTACTCAATGACCCTAAATGCCGAGTATAGCACAAAATTTGTAACTCCCTACCATCAAGTGGTAGCGTCTTCGTATGAGTGAAATAAGGATATGGAGATAACGAACCTTATTCAATATATCAAAGTCCTTAAAACAATACAAAATAGGAGCAGAGAAAACACGGACCTCCGAAACATCAGAGGTGGGATTAGGGGCCAAGGAGGAAAGTTCTCGAAAGGGACGTTAAACAATATGAAATCAAGCAATTAATTGAATGGGAAGTAAAGAAACATACTATCTATAAATTAAAAAAAATGTGCAAAAAATGCTATTTAGCTGCAAAATATTATATGCCCTAATTACAGTATTTAGCTACCAGTTCTATATATTGCTAACCCGGAGTGATCCATGAATATTATGAAAAATCCTAGTTATGCTTGACAAAAGATATGCTTTTATTATCTTGTGCTTTTTGTTTTTATAGCTAGCTTTTCTAAATTAACCGAATCTCTCAAGTGACCAATTGCTCTCTCTCTCACTCTCTCCTTACGTCTGTCGTCGTGCATCCTTTGTCGGTCATAAACTATTGAATATTTTTAGCTTCTTCTCTAGATCCAGTAAAACAACTACAATCAATTTTAAAATATAGCATATGTATCTATGAATGAATGGGAACAAAATATTGAAATTCGTGGCCCCTTTTTTGTACCTAAAAAATCTTGAACATACTGGTATGAGAGGCAAACTGACTAACAATTTGAACAAGGGTATTTCTACCAGATTTTTGAAATCTGTATCATTTATTCAAGTATAATGGTCCAAGGCAGGGATCTTTATATTATTATACTGAAAAACGTTTTTCCCCTTTCCCATTCATCTCTGAAATTTTTTGTTGGAAGTAAAGTATTTAAATATGCAGGAGTTTTTGTTGCATAAAACCAAAAAATACTATTTAGTTTTGATGATTAGATAAACCAAACAAAAAAGGAATAGCCAAATAAAAATGACAAATCTTGTGTTATATTATGTAGTTAATTGAAAGACAGCAATATCCTTAATGTAAAAACTTTTCTGTTGTATGTATTCCCTTTCGTTTGTGTTTCCTTTTTATGCTTTCAAATAAAATTGTTTGATCGCATTTTAAGTGATAAAATTGATAACTATGAGAACTATCACTTGTTATTTTCTTCTAATATGTATTATTTAAATATATCTATATTTAACTAGACGTTAAAGAACATGTTTATATTAAAATCCAAATATGAACCGTAATAAATAGTTTGAATGTGAATGTTTTTATTTCCAGCTATTTGTGATCCGTCATGTAAGAACGGAGGGACTTGTTCCGAATTAAGAGAGTGTGTGTGTCCCAGTACCCATCGAGGAAGAGAATGCGAAATTCGTTTGTATCTCTACATAATTTAAGTTTATTTTTATGATTACATGTAAATGTCGCTTTTATGCTTCTCTCAGAAGTGGTATATACTGGAAATGCTTGTCAATTACTTTAGAAATTCTTACCTTAATTGAGAACATCGAGCATTATTTTAAGATGAATGTGTCTAGAAAAGAAAAAAAATCTTGAGAATCTGCAATTAAGAATTGTGACTTTTTCTAGGAATAACTTTTGTAAACAATTTTTTGTTATGATTTGTTTTAATTTGTAGCTGAGTGTGAATGTTTCTAACTTTTGTTTACAGCTGTTTGCAGTCCCAACTGTAAGTCTGGTTCCTGTAAAGGTCCTGACTTCTGCTCTTGTTACCCGGGGTACACTGGTAGACTTTGCGAGACACGTAATTCTATGTTTTTAATATATAGACATGTTTCAGATATAATATCCTTTTGTTAAAAACATGACTTGAAAAAGAACAAAGAAACTATTTCTTCATGTGAACAGGAACTTTCGAAATATCGAGTTATATAATAGTATAAGAAATAGTGATGTTTGAAAAGATTTACATTTCATTTATAATGTATAGTAATTTTAAATTTATTTTAAATTATATAATTTTTGATATTGTCTTAAACATGAATATAATAGCAGTTGTAATTCTTGACAGCTATCTGTAATCCTGTTTGCCAGAATGGAGGTACTTGTGTCAGTCCGAATAAATGTGATTGTCCAGCGGGAAGGTTCACTGGTCCTGGATGCAATATTCGTGAGTGATTGACCAACATATTTTTAAACATTTAATATCTAAAATCACATCCTTTTCTGATAAGCAACCTCTCAGAAAACTAGACGTAGTAGATTGTTATTTTGTTCTAATATTTTATAACTCTTTGAAGGAAAAAAAGCTTTATTATTTTAAAGCTTTACTAACAAGTTACTGACACTTTGACAATTGTTTTAAATAAGACAAGTTGTAAATGGAAATATTTTGCTTTTAATCATTTACTTGAATAGACAACATTAGACAACATGCCCTGAGAATATACTGAAAATCTATTTTTTATATTTGAACATTGGTTATGTTTAATTATATTAAAATTATTATAATTTACTCGCAAGACCTCACCTTAAAGTTAATTAAAAATATTTATTCCTTTAAAAAAATCGAATGAATATGAAGCTACAAAATACTTATACGGAATTTCATGACTTATAGTACAAAAAGTCTAATACTATTCTTTGGGTAGAGTTACATGTATCCACCAAATTTACATTAAAGGCTCGAAAAAAAAAGATACATGTTTTTTTTTTTGCTTTTGAGTTTATTTTCCATTCACAGCTATTTGTAATCCGTCATGTAATAACGGAGGGACTTGTTCCCAATCAAGGCAGTGTGTGTGTCCGAGTACCTATCAAGGGAGGGACTGTGGTGTTCGTACGTATTTCGTTAATGTTTTTTATATCCACTCGTGCACATTATCAGGCAAATGTACGCGTAACTTACGTTCTTAACTGATCCGAAACTAGATTTAGCTGGTTTTTCTGGAGTTGCGTAATTTAAATCCATTTATCACATTAAAAAAGTTGTGTCAGATCTAGATGTAGTCAAAAAGGAAATCTATTTTTTACAATCAGAATCTATGCTTTTATTGCAAATAAGTACTATTTAATCAATCATCATGAAGCTTTTGAAATCATGACCTTAGACGAAACAATACAAATCTTATCAGAAATATTTCATAATATAACATATTAATTACTCTATAATGTTTTGTTCTCAGCTGTTTGTAAAAGTCATTGCCGAAATGGTGGTACATGCATTTACCCTGACGTATGTTCATGTGATGAGACTTACACAGGGCGTCTTTGCGAAATACGTTAGTTTTTACAATACAGATTAATATTTTCGTAACTTATTCTGAAAATAGTCTTACACAAGCTTCAGATTGGTCATTTTCTTTTTGAATCAAGGGTAGCATAATAGAAAAGGACTATTTGACGTTTGCACATAGTTATGAGAAATGCCTCGTCATTTTATTTTTACAGCCAAGTGTTCCTATCATTCCCCATGCTTTCCCGGTACTTGTGGTGGTGATTCCGTGACTTGTCATTGTTATCGAGGGTTTTCTGGTCAGGATGGAATTCAGCGATGCAGGGAATGTAAGTAGAAAAAGAATGTCTAAGATGTAATTTGATTTGAAATCATGATGTAACAACCTTCAAAAAAATAAAGACTATGAATAACATTGTGATAAAATAAAATAATAACCTTAAGGTATGTAGATTTCTTTATACCGTTAAAAACCTTAATGGGAAAAATCTATTAATTTTAAATAAAAGAGTTTCCAAAAATGCAGAATGTTCAAAATATATCAGAATTTTTTAATCATTATATACATAAGCTGTAAATACGTGGCGCTTGTATGAAGTGCTGAATTATGCATATAAGTATTCATATGTGTCAATAATTTTATCACACATATTACGCTGAGCTTCATATAATTCAAATTTGTTTTTGTACATCACTAGCATTGCAAGAATACACATTAATTATACCATTATTTAATTAGTTCAAGCCTAGCATCATTAGATTATATGATTTATTTACAGTGACTTCAGAAAGACGTCCAACAATAACTCAATGCACGTCCGTTCTTGCTAATATTGAAAGAACTGGACATAAGAGAGAGCTCTACCGCTTTATAACGGATTCATCCGAACCAAACTCCACAAGAGTAGATACGTTATGGCTTAATCAAAAGGATTACAATTACATTAACGTCACATTTGCCGCGTTCTATACAGGACCGGAGAATTTAGCAGTTCCAGAATACGTCAAACGGTTCAAATTTGGAATTACTTCAGGGAAAATTCAGATTAAATTATGGAAAGTTGATAGAAATTGTAAGATTATCTTGTGTAGACACTAGTCTTTATCCATTTCAAGTATTAGAATTAATCATTTTGCATAATCTTTCTACTTTTAATCTTTTTTAATATTTTAGAAAAAATGTTCAAATTCCATTGTATATGCATTCCATCTAGAATTCTCTAAAAAATGAAAATTGAAATCGGAGGGTAGTATGAATGAAATTTGAAGTTAACTTTTCTGCAAAAATTACATTTTTTCATAACTTTTTTTTTTAGATCAAAATAAACCTTTTGTGAGCCAAAATGAGATCAAAAACTGTAGTTACCAACCGGGATCTCTTGATCCAAATGACGATGTTTTTCAGTGTAACTTCACAGATGAAAACTTTGACAGGCTATTGGAAAATGGGGACACGTAATAAAAAAAATTACATTCAGATAAATATTTAAGTATAAAATTTAATAGCAACCTATTATACTGATATAATAAAGGTTTGGAGCAGTTTACGCTTTGTTAAAACCGAGACGTTTAAACTGCTCCAACCCAGGTTGTAACAGTATAACTTACATGTAGGTTGTTATTTTATTCAATCCTCATAAATTAATTCTCAATTATCAATTAAAGAAAACAAGACAATTTCTCCCTTAATAATCAAATGACACGTTACAACCAAAAATCAAAATCTGTACGCATAATTAATAGAGTTGACTTCAATTTTTGTTGAAATAAAGTTTTTATAGATATTTTGATTCATTGGCCTATAATAGGAATTGTGATATCAAAATTACTCAGACGCTACCTTCTACGATAATCCCATTATATTTCAATTTCCTTAAACAGTTTGACGTTAACTGTTATTGCTGAAAACGGAGGGTATCGAGAACTTGAAGGACCAGGAACCCAGTTAAAGAATGATTTCTTCATTGGCCAAAGTACCACAAAATCAACAATGTTTCGTTTTGACTTCAAGAAACCGTGTCATTGCCTTCAAGAGAGAGACTGTGGAAAAAAAGCTTTGGATGTAACAGAAGATATAACAAAGGTTCTTTATAATGCTTTTACTTTCGTTTGTGTTTTATATTTCTTTAAAATACGGGTCAGCAATTTTCTAATTGTCAACAATATTAATTCTTTTTTTTTCAAATAAAAAAAATATTTATGTGTTGACTTTCTAAGGAAAAAAGAATTACGTTCTCAATATTTCACATATACGATAGTTCGCAAAAATCCTTAAAACTATCTTTTTTAAATGTTTATTTAAGATAATTAAAAACGTCAAATCTGAACTATCTTTAAAATGTATTTTTTAAAGATTTAAATTTAAATTTTACCTTGAAATAAAAAAAAATGAACAAAACACTCTCGAATAAGAAGCATTTTCATAAGAAGTATATTGGAAACAACTGGATGGATGATCTCTCAGGTCTAAAAGGGTACAAACTACAGGTTTATTTGCTAAAACTGAATACAACGTATCTTTCTGAACCTTATCCCTGGAACCCTAGTCAAGAAATAACCTTCAATGAGACAGTGTCAAGTTATATATACACGCCTCCACAGCCAGGGATGTATTCTTTTATTCTTAACGTAATAGACAATGCAAACAATACACAGTACGCTCGCACCTTGGTCTTGTATGATCCTTCATCAAGCATCACTCTGTCGACTTCACCGTTCATTGCCACAAGTGCAGAACCAGAGACAAACTACATGTGGCAAAATAATCTCAAAAATAACATTACAGTATCATGGAAGGGACACTTTGAAAACAAATTTCACGATACAAATAAACTTCTGAATCAGGTTTCACATTATCAACATTTTGATCATATGACAAAATATGAAAAACAAGTCCCACAGCAACTGGATGATACACAGGGAAAAGAACACTTTGCAGAATACCAAATATTAAAGGTATTGTCAAGTTTGAATACTTTTATTCAAATGAAAATGAAGGCAACACACGCCCGATACATGGAAAATAGTAGAAAATGTATTTTCAGAAAGCCAAACATTCTGTATAGAACGACAAGATGGAAATGCGATAAATTTCTGGGTCAGAGCAACTGACGTCATGGGGAATGAAAAAGTAGACATGACAAAGATATTCTTTGATTCCACTCCACCAAAGGCACTGGCAGATTCAGATGTGAAATTCACACGTAACATTAAATCACCTACGTATGATTTTTCGAGTCGGTAAGAAAAAAAAATCTTCTTTTGAAATTTTTGCATTGTCCTTTTATACATATTTACAAAACTGATATGCTCAGATTGCAGGTGGATGCATATGATAGACATAGCGGAATTTATAAAGTCCACTTGGAGCTACTAGCAAACAGCAGCAACGAATTGTTCCATGGAACTAATATTCAAGGGAATAAATCTGATGTAAATGTTATATTTTCATTTCTTTTCCACCCCTTTTAAATTTATTTTATGTTAAATAAATTAAACAAGAGGAAGATGATATAATAAATTAGCTACATTTATAAACATTTTCTTCTATTTTAAATGTTTGACGACACGTTGCTCTAGATACCGTATATTACTTTTTTCGTGTTTGAAAATATGCGAAAAATATATCATCAACGAATAAAGGATATGTTATGTCGGTTTTTGTGTCTCTTCCTAACACAATAAAGTTATTTATAATTCTTTTTATCCTGTGATATTTAAAAAGTTTTCCAACTATCTAAAAACCATGAATAAACCAAAAATTGTTAAATCGAGTGATTTCAACTGAAATTGCACCGAATATACAATACCTAAATTTTAAATTTCATCGATTATTTTGATAAGAGAGACCTTTTGAATCTTACGTGAATTTAATGTTCTTTTTTTAAATTTGTAAAGATGGGTTAAATAATACATTACAAGTTTTTGAAATAAATAATACTGTATGTTGTTGAATTTGTTAGAAAAAAATAATACTGCATGTTACTGAAAAACTTTGGTAAATTTTGTACGTAGAGTATTTTTTCTTGAAAATGTACCAAAAACGTTATTTAGCTCAAACATGTGACCTATTCAGAGATATTTAAAGTTAAATGCAATCAACTTCTATTCTGATGTATTAAGGTTGATGTGAGAGAATATGGATACCAGGTACCTATGGGGGATTACTATTATTATAGTCACTATATCGACATCAACAACTGCTGGATGGTTGTACCAAAGGAAAAATTTGCCAAAGAGCTTGTTTTATTAAACTTGACTGTATACAACAACGCGATGAAACTACCCATTACAGTAATACGGTAAGGTTCATGGATATAAATAATATAGAAAATGATAACATGCTTTTATAGAATATATTTTTTTTCTTCAAAAAATGAACCTTTGTTTTTGTATTTCACGACTTTTTACAGATTACTGATTTAGTTTCACTTGACGGCATAGATGAGTGTAAGTTATGTTATCGTTTTTACAGTTTATAGTAATTTTATATTTCATGATAAAATCAGGGCAACAAATATGTAGATTTAAGCTGTATAATGTTCAGTTAACACAGTGATAAAATACAAGATATAAATTAAAAAATGTGCAATGTATTCTGCATGCATACAACATACAAACTGTTATTTTTCAGACACTGGCCCTAAAAATCTGACGGTGTTAGAGACCTATGACAACAGTGTTCGTCTGAAATGGATCGTATCTCCAACATGTTACAAAAGGTCCAAGATCACCCTGCAGTTCCGTTCCTCCAATGGCCGAACAGAGAACCGATTTATCGACAAGGACGCAGACTGGGTGGATCTGACAGGACTGAATCCAGAAACAAGTTATAACCTGTCTTTTATCACAGAGTATGGAAGACATAAAAGTGATCCCGTGTTTCTGCATTTCAAAACTAACAAACCGCGATCAGCCTTTACAGTTGCTGCAATAGCAGGAATGTCCTCTGGTAAAATAACGTCCTTAACGTAAACACAGAAAAATTATAATATCAGATGTACTAAATTAGATCAGAAAAAAAAAAAAAATTGCAAAGACTTTGTGATTAATCATGTGATTTGTTTTTATAAGTTGATTTTGTAAAAATGAAAAACCGACTTCCAAAATATTTTTTTTTCAAAATCATTTTAGGGTTTTTTATACTTGTTGCCATAATTGTTGGGATGGTTGTCCTATGGCGACTTGGACGTTTGTCAGTTGTACGTGAAGATATTCGACGCCGGGCGACTGTAGTTCGAAGGAATATCACAAACCGATTTTCAGCGGTAAGCACTGCATATTTGAACATTTTTAATTTTTGCATTTTGTCATTAAATTTTAAAACGAATTCAAAGTAAACAGTATGATATTTTTTTTTAATTTCAAAAATCTTTACGAATCTAAAACGCAATTAATGTTTTGTTATTATAACAAAAATAAACGTTTAATTAATTATCATTGTACTTAATTAGTAATTTATTTTCCAGCCGTTCATTCAGTATTCTATTAAAGAAGCATGTTATTATTTTATTTGTATGATTGTTTTTTTTTTAAAAGAATCCCAATCATGATGTAGATGACATTTATATTTACGGCCAAATGGAACTTAGTAATACTGACAGATGGATTTTACCGAGCTCTGAAATTGTGTTGGATGCCTTGCTAACAAGCGGAAGATTTGCAGACATATATAAGGCCAGATACCAAAAGCAAAATAACAAAGCTAAACAAATTGTAATTGCAAAGACTTTGAAAAGTATGTTTTTACAATGTATTGTATATTTAGTCTAGTTTAACCTAATTTTACGTTTGCTCATACTGTATATAAATGAATGTTAAAAAGTGAAAACATGTCAAAATATTTTCATTAACATTATGAATTTTTTTCAAATTAATGAATTATATCCTATGAACTGTTTCAAAAAGGCAGCCCTTTTAAATTAAGGGTTAATTGTAGGGTGAACATCCTTGCTTGTTCGATACAAAGGCGAATTTTAATTTTTTTTTTCGAAAATTTAATTCCTACTTGCATACCGGTTTTTTTCCTTTGCATCGGTATACTTGGACAGAAATAACCTTCATGTAAAACAACCAACTTAAATACAACAAATCATTGACAAATTTTTTATCGTTCTTTTTTGTGTGGTTGACAGAAATTTGAATTTTAAACATAATAGACAAGGAATTAAAAATAGTTGCAAAACCTCCATATTAAGGTTGAGGTTTAAAGAGACACATTGATATTTTGCATCAATTTGTATTACATATTGAATCTAAATAAATTCTAGCAATAATTTTATCAATCAATTTATACAAAAAAGTATAATTTGAATTTCCGTTGATTAAAACACATATCATTTTAATTTTAGGTGGATACACTGAAGAAAATATGCTGATGATGAGAGCAAAAATTAATTTTTTTGGCAAAGAAGTTGGGGAACATCCAAACATCATTCATTTCATCGGCGCTGTCATCGATAACGATGCATGTAAGTTATGTTTCAAATGTATTTTTAATACAATCCCTTGATTAGTCTTAGTTTTGGTAAGAATATTTACTAAGATATCGAAGACCAATAAATAGAATCAAAGACTTTGATAAAAGCTATACTTTTTTAGTTTAATAAATCGCACGAATAAGCAGGGTGTACACTAAATACAAAATGTGATCAATAAAGTTGATAGTTAAAAATATTGAGGTTAAAGACTGGAAATTAAAACTAAGACATATGTACAAAATAAGGGTTTGCCCCTAAAATCTTATAATTAAGCTGATTAGTGATTGTGGCTAATGACATGCTAAACATGTGCTGATACATGTAAAATTTAGCATAACATGAAACTAGCAAATTTTAAGAATTTGGTGTCAAGTCCATTTTGAAAAGCTTTGTTATAGTAATAAACATGTGTAATTTATTTCTTAATTATATGCGTTTTTTTTTTTTTTAAAGAACATATTATTTATGTTTTATAATAAACTTGACATTAATAACATTGGCTAACTTCAAGTGAAAAGATAACAACACCTGATCCTTTAAAATTTTTTTTACGCGCGTTCATATTTAAGTCCACCTAAATGTCACTTATAATTACTGATTTCGTTAATTTTACAATATTCTGCATATATGCCTTTCTACCGTCACAGTAGCTCAATTGGTAGAGCACTCGCTCCTTGATTTGAAGGTCGTGTGTTCTAATCACAGCCTCGACAGACCTTAGTGAAAAAATTAGATACTGACTGTTTCTTTGCCAGAAGCTCGGTAGTTAGAAGTGAAAGCTTCGACTCTTTTGGATGAAACCTTAAAATCAATACCCCATGTCACGTCGAGCCTTGACACGATGAAGATAGTTCCTACTGTGTAATCGCGCGGTGACAAGGTTTCGCGTGTGTTATAAAATTTGAATGTCGTGGATTTCTTATCGAATATATGGAAAAATTCTCAGGACTTAATACAACATTTAATCTATCAATCAATCTTAGGCTTTCTATCTTGGAAGCTGAAGTGAAATTGTCTTGAATCGCAGTCAATTTATAAACAATTTATATACTGTAACGACATTGTGTGTTATGTCAAAAAGCTAAAAGGGGTGTTCAATGTGACGAAATAAGCACAAGGTTTAGCAGTTGGAAGTACACAGATAAAACATTTTTTTAACCTTATATTACGTCTTGATTATGATTGTTTTGCTACAGTTGGACCATTCATGGTTTTTGAGTACTGTACAAAGGGGCAGCTTCGAGACTGGTTACTACAACAGAGGAATGAATCAACAGACGACACTATGGAAATCTTATATCGAATTATATACGGAATTTCGAAGGGAATGTTCTACCTTGAGACAAAAAAGGTAAATAGGAAATAAATAAAAGGACAAAAAATCACTTCACTGCTGAATGTAAGCTGTATTTGTAGTGATAATATCTTCGGTACTAGTTAAAGAATACACATTCACTGTTGTATTTTATAAAATGCTATTCAGCTGGTGCACAGAAGACTTGCAGCACGAAATGTTTTACTGACTGATGAACTAGAACCCCAAATCTATGGATTCGGACCAGAGCCACCCAAACACCAAGGCAACGAAGAGGATGGAGATGGTACACCTGAAGACAAGGTTTGATCTCAAGGATAAAAAGATATAGGCAGAAAGTGTGAATGAAGAAATGTCATATTCAGAATGTAAAAAAAATAATTCAATTAAAACATTACAAAAAACCAGGGTGTGTACATTGAAAAAAATGTTTTACTCTTTATTAAAAGATAAGTTGACATAACTTTTTTCTAGACCCTTTTTCCTCAAATAAATTTTACTAGATCTAAAATCATTTTGGTAATTTTAAACAATAATGAAGAAAATGAAACCTTTTGAATAGTGTCGATAATTGTATTGTTCATTATTTTTGTTTAGAATAATACATTATCTATTAATTTTTAGACCCTATGATAGCAAAATTCGGCCTGGTTTGTGACGATATGTTCTTTTATGAATGATAATAGATAGAATAGGCGGCTCTTCTTACTATAAAGTGATTTGCACATTCGAGGAATCTATCTAACATGACTTATTATTTTTATTTCGAACATAGTGTCTACAGAAAACAATTGTTCAATCCAAAACTGATTGAAAAAATATGCTTGTTTACTTTTATCTTATCTCAGATACGTCGTTAAGGTCAAATAACATATATTTTCTACTACATTTTAAAATTTAAATGGTCATGAAAGCCTTCAAAGCGTTTTATGCATTATAATATACATGGAACCTCAACGTCTAGCGTTTTGGACCAAGCAATGTACATGTACATGAAATTTGTATTCACTTATACTTGGGAATACATGTAGTCATTTGTCTATTAATCGACTTACAAAATTAAACAATTAATCAAAGTTTCGTAATTTTGATCATTGGAATTGTATATTCGTATTAATGGAAGGATAGGAGATAACGAACAGTATTAATCTTTCATTAAAATACATATAATATGACCCCTTTAAAGCATTAAATCCAAGCTTCCTAGTATTTGTTGTAGTACTCACTCGTAATGCAACTCAGCTGACTGGTGATAGGAACGTCACGTGGTGCCTTAGTTAGTACAGGCATATGACGTTATTCTTACGTCGTTAAAAAAATAATGTCCTTGTTCTGTTCATAATATGGGGAAGGCAACTGGATTTTTCAATATTTAAAATATAACATGTGAGGGCAATTAGGGACAAATTTCTCCTTATACATGTACATATAGGTAGATTTCGATAAAATACAGTGACCAGCCAAAGAAGAAAAATATACTTACTTGAGCTTCAAAGAGTTAAAGGTGGGGCTTAACTTTAATAAAAATTGGATGTAAACATGGTATTTTTTTGTAAAAGAGAAATATCCCATTAGGATACCCATAGCAGTGATTAAGTACATGCAAATATTAGAGTGATATTAAGACATATATTTTTGTCGATTTACTTTGGGGCGTATAGCCCATCATCCTTTTGTTGTAAGTGAGAATATTGAGAATCTGAATTAGCATTTTAAATAAAACCTTTAGGAGCGAATCCCTGTGAAATGGACAGCCCCTGAATGTTTTACTTCAATGAAAGCTGCTAGCATAAAAAGTGATGTATGGTCTTTTGGAGTGGTATTATGGGAAGTATTTTCTTTGGGTATGTGTTTTTTCTTTTATTTTCGTGTACAATCATATCTTATCAAAAAAAAATATCAGATGAGTTGATAATTGGTTTGTTTGTACAATATTATTTAATTTGAAAAAAAAATAAGGAATATATCTCATATATTATCACGAAAACCTTCTCAAGTCTTTCAAAAACTTTTCAATGTTTGTTTTGAATTAATACATTTAGCATAATTTTAATTTAAATTGTATGATTGAAAGATCATATATATATATATATATATATATATATATATATATATATATATATATATATATATATAGACGTGTTTTTGATTCATTAACTAGGTGAAACTCCATACCCGGGATCACGAAGCAGAGATGTTATAACCCAAGTCAGAAATGGACATAGAATGAAGAGACCAGAGTTTGCTAATGACTTGTAAGTCAGTCAAAAACTCTTAAGCCTATAACAAACACTTTTCAAAAGTTATGACATTTATTACTGCTAGTTATTAGAAAAAGAACGTATAAATAAAAACAGAACATGCATGCAATGCAAAAGTTCTGAAAATAATAAATAATGAAAAATCAGACCTATTTAATCCAAACCTCACGAGTTAAAGATGGAGTTTGCAATTTGTTCCGTTTCAATGATTTTTAAAGGAATTGTGTTTTTTTTCAATTTTTAACGGGATTGAGATTACAATGGCCGGTAGGGGACTAGCATTGCTAATGCTTTATTCAAAGAATACTTTTGTTTTTAATCCGCATTTGTTCTGACCCACGATTAATATTATTACACTGGCTTTTTGAGCATAAAATAGCTAAAAGTTACGTTATCTTCTTTTCTCATACTGCTTTTATAAAGTCTTGTTTGAATGCTTTTCTTTTTTAAAAAATAGTTTTCATGACATTATGACGAGATGTTGGAACACTAAACCAAGAAGAAGGCCAAGTTTTAAGGATATATCAACGGACATTGGAAAAACCTTTAATGCTGCACCTTCTGATGAATATTACTATTACTGTGAAAAGTGAAACATGCCCATAGAACATTTTGACAGCGCTATTCTTAATGTGCAAGAACAAATGGGCTTAGTTAGATACGATCCATATTTCAAACTTAAGTCAAAACAAATTAAATTACATTTTTAAGTAAAACTTTTGAGCAATCGTACAGCTAAGTACATGTAACTACATGCAATTATTATTTTGATTTTATTTACCATGTTTACGGAACATTATTCTACATTGTTTGTTTCATTATTTCCTCTCCTGATATGATATTCAAGTAAGCTTTTCTACAAAAAATCATCTTTTGTGTGATTTCATCATTTTTGTTTACTTCTCAACAATTTATCCAAATTGTTTTCTAGGAACTTCATTAGATAGGGTCATGTTCTTTTCAAGAAAAGGGTATTTGAAAATAAGAAGTATGAAAAAGTCTTCACAAAATCACATACGAATCTTTATATGACGCTTTAAAATCTAGTTTGATCTAATAAAAGCACATGTATCACTTTTGGTTGTTTTTACTTATCAATATGCATGAAGCTACAAATACTTTTCAGATCGTTACATAAGATACCGGTAATATGAGAATATAATCCAGGTCAATATTGACTTTAACAAGAGTCTCAACAAAATGCTCACGGTGAAAATTCTCTTATCATTTAAGGTACGTTTTCGAAATTCGATTCATTTCTTTATGCCTTTTAAACTTTCTTAGGAAAAAGGTAAAGGATTTTGTCTTCTGTTTATAATGTCCTTTTCTAAAGAACCGTTTTCTCTTTTCCACACCATTTTGGATGCTTAAATTCAAGGAAAGCCCAGTTTTGAAAAACGACACCAGAATGTCGGCTCAAATCTGTGATTATGGATATTGCAAATTATAGGCTTTTTAACTCCCACGTTTTACTGAAGAAAATGCAGATTACACTATCTCTCTTTTCCTTAAACATCAATATTCCATGAGGATATAGACGCGCTTGATATAATTATATACCGGGTAATATTCTTGTATTCCACCATATATTTAAGCAAAATGTTTTTTGGACACTGAGAAAAATATATATAGGACAGATGATACAAACAAAAGATGGATGCCAGTGTAAATGGAAATCACTGTTGTATATATGTTAATTGTTTGATTAATTTCCTTTTAAATTGTGAAAATGATAGCAAATTGGGTAGTAAATTTTTCTATTTTTAAGAATTAAAAGAATTAATTACAAACCTTCTTTTTTTAGTGTGCAGTAAAGAGAGGGTTCTTAAGTTAAAAACTACACCTTGCATTTCCTACAAATAAACATCAACTTTTGCACAAATATTTTTCAATTCAAATCCAAACTTCTACAAATGGCCTGAAAAAAGATTTAAAAAATACGCTGAAAGTGTTCATTTTACTTATTAAAACTCCTTTAACTATAGCCATGCTGAACATGTTATTACAGGTGGCGTGAACATAGTTAATAATGAGGACCTTAATAACACAAATGCAAAATGTTTTTTGGACACTGAGAAAAATATATATATAAAGGAGTCTATTCAACTGGCTATGTGATTTTCATAAATATTATTTATCTCTGTTGAAATTATTTTTCCAGAAGATGGGCCTGATATGAAAAAGAAGACGTTGACACTTTGTCAGAAAGGATAAGATGTTTCAGATTTATGTTTAAATCACATAATAAAAGATTGAAGGGCAATATTCAATAATCCAGAGGTAAAAAAGACCTAGATGGATTACATGATCAGTGGAAGAACTTGGAATTTATTTTTACAAGTAGTAATCCAACGTATACTCATATTCCCCTTTTTAAGGAAGAAATTCTCAAAGAACAAGGTTCACATTTGCCTTATGAGGCCCTGTGAATTTCTGAAAAACTGAAACTGCATAGTTACAGTTAACAATGCATTAAAACATTACTTAGATCTTTGGTGACTGCGTAACTAACAAACATTACGTCATTTTCAGGCTAGTCAATGCATTATGACGTCACAAAATGCTTCAACTTCCTCATATTCTGAAGAAAGTCTGCAAAACGGCCAATTTTTAAAACTATTTTTTGATATTTAATATAGAGCGCAACCTCTGATCTAAAATGTGCAACTAGTAGTTGATAGAACTATTTCTGAGGATGAATGGAGGTGTTTTATTTTTTGGATCAGAGAGTGCGCTAATATTATTTTAATTCACTGAAAGTACTCATTTATACCTGTTTACCTAAAAATTGTTTACCTAAAAAGAACATTGCAATTTCATAAAGCCAGTTCTCCAAGACTTTTAGGAGAATTTTTTTAACAGGGTATGAAAGCACAAAGTCTCTATTTTATTTTAACGCTTCAAATAGGAAATCAAGTGTTGATCAATTAATTGGTATATCTACAGGGCCATTTTATGCATAAAATGAACTTCTTATTTGTCAGTTTTGGAATATTTTCAATATCCAATCTCAACTTTAAGATATCTCTCTTACAAAAAGAGATACTAGTAACTGTTTTGTTTAAGAGATATATCTCTAAGGAATAAAGATATCTCTATTAGTCAACGAGATATCTCTATAAGCTAAAGAAATATTTCTCTATGCAAGAGAGATATCCCTCTTATTTAAACGCCTTTTAATGATTTAATCTTAATGATGTCACTTATATATAATTTCTTAACTACAACACATGTTCGTAACATTTATATCTAATTTCTGATTGTTTTTTAAAATATATTTTTTGAGTATTGCCCTTCTTAAACTGGAATATTGAAGGTCCAATTATTTCCTCGACTTGTTTCTTCTTTCTGAAAGAGTTTGGAAAATGAAACAAGTCAAAGGGTAAAAGATCTGGCCAATACTTTTGTTGTGACAAAACATTAACTATCTGTTTATCTCAAAATTCCTTTACTCTTCATGGCGTGTGGTTTTGGACGCTAACATGAAAAAAATTAATGTAGTGGATTCCTTTTCTGGTTCCATTCTTTAATAAACCTTTAAATTTTTTGCAAAAACGTGCATTCTAGATATCTCCAAAAATTGATCAGCCTCCCCAAATAGTACTTTGAACAACAAGACTGCTAATATTTAGGAAATTTGCACATAAAACTGTTCTTGTGTTTTAAAAATTCTTTGTTCTCCTCAGACCTTGACTGTTTTTGTCAAGTGTATCTTATTGTAAATTTTGTTTTAAGGTTTAAAACAATGGATTTGAGTTTCATTATCTGTTTGAATTTCAGACAAACGTTCATAATTATATTATTTTTAATTCTAATTTTTTTTTAGATATTCTTGATGCCGTTTTACTCATTTTTTTTCCAAAACATAAGGTGATCATTAAGTACCTAGATTTTTAACTGTCAAATACTGTTAAACAGTGTAAATTTATCCTCCCCACCAATAATGCATATCAAATTTGCTATGTGATTTAAAGTCATTCAAACATGTCAGTGATAACATGTTGAATTTTGGCAGACAGTATACTGGTTGTTGTAAGTCTTTGTCCATAAGGACGGTACCCATTTTTCATGCCAATTATATAATTTTTGTTCATTCAAATCCACCTGCTCATATGTCTATATCATTTTCAACGCAGTGTCTTGAATAACCTTTGTTTTCCAGGTTCTCACAATGAAACTATGTGATGAAAAGCGGCCACAGAAACTGTAATCAATTCATTTAAGATTCAATCATGTGAGAAAGTCAGGTGATGTCTGTGTTGTGTCTCATATAGCTCAGGACATTATTTCTTGAACAGCCCTCATCATAATGTTCAATCTTAAAAAATCTGCATAATGTTCTACCCGTAAATTGATCAAAGAAAATTGTGAAAGACATTTCCCCAGTGCTTGATTAAGTGTTTGATTTTCAAACGTGTGTCATGTTAAACTCAGAAAGTGACTGTTCCTTTGCTAAGCATCTGTTACTAAAAACGGAAGTTACGAGACTTTTAGTGGGAAACCGAAATCCCGATAAAGAATTTTCACTGCTCAGTTTCCTCGTTGCAAGGTTAAAATACAAATTCAAGTTTTTCATTTGTAATACCAGTAACATTTAAGCCGATGATTGGACGACCAAATTTTTCTGGAATCGTCGGTGAAAGAAGAGTATCGGCCCAAAATAGTATCGGGCGACACGGAGCATTCACATTTATTCCCAGGAACACCGATGACTTAGATAAATAACACAAAAATTACTCTTTCTTTTGAAATCTACAATATTTTTCAAAGATCTATATTTCGATAGATGACATGAGTAATGTTGCAAGACAAAGTGGCAGAATTTTATAACATTGTGACACAATGTTAAAAATGTGTGCAGAAGAGCAAGATCCACTTTGCTCTTATTTGACCCTGAGAATTTCTGAAAAATCAAAACCGATAAGTTTAGGTTGCAAATGCAGTATTTATCACTTGGAATGTTGGTGACCACATATCTATTTATTGTGACGTAATTTCCCATCTAGTCAATGCATTATGACGTCATAAAATGCGTCATTTTCCTCATATCATGTAAATTCCTTTGAAAATGACCTAAAGTTGAAGCATTTTTTCAATATTTCATATAGAGCACAACCTCCGATCGAAAATATGCAAATACATAATGAAAGCTCTGTTTCTGAAGATCAAAAACATATTTTATTTTTTGGATCGTGGGCTGTGCTCATATTTTAATTCTTTGCTGAAGGTAGTCAAATACGCGTGTTTTCTGCAAATTTCAAGAACATTGCAACTTCTCAAACCTGTTTTCCAATATCTGCATTTTCAAAATGAAATTTTATTACAGAATATGAAAGCACCAAGTGTCTACTTTATTTTGATATATGAAATGGGAAAGAGGGTGATAGTTAATTAATTGATATAAGTACAGGGCCATTTTATGCATCAGATGGCTCTGTCTCTTTGTATAGAATTGCATAGAAAACAACAAATGATGCATATGTAAGCAGCAAAGAAAACTTTAAATTTCTCTATATTTTACGGATTTATTATTTATATTATTTCCATTCAAAAGATAAATATAGCAATCCATGCATCAAAGTTTTGTTTGAGTTATGTATCCTTAATAGGTTCAATAATCATTAGGCGGCCAATCGTCGCCCTATCATCGAGCTCTGAGGCACAGTTTGTTTTTAACTGTCAGCCAAAATTGGACATTGTTATTGTCGTTCGACGAACGACCGACTTTATAAACTGACCGCCAATGATCGGACGATGATCAAAGGTTGGTCGACGGATTGCTTCAAATATTGAAATCGGCCACCGACGCAGAAAAAAAAAATATAACTTGGATCGATGGACACAAAGTTGGTCGGCCGAAAAAAAGAGGTCAAAATTGTCAATACAACAGCGGATGAACTGCCGACTGTCACCCGAAAAATCCAATTTTTGCTTGTAAAAACCGTCGGCCGTTGGTCGTTTTCGGAAATGTGAATGGGGTTTAAAACCACGGTCACATTTCAAAAAAGGAACAACAGCCGATAGTTTTTAAAATAGGATTTTTTCAGGCGACAGCTCATCGACCGTCGTCTTGTCCGATTTCTACTTTTTTTTCGTCGGTCGACCTATCTTTTGTCATTAGAAACAACTTATATTTTTTCTGGGTCGTAGCCCGATTCCTTCAATTTGAAGCAGGTGTTAAATATATAGTCCGTCGGCTAACCCCTGATCAACGTCCGTAGATCGGCTACATATAACAGATTCTAAAGACTGTTGTCCTTTGACGGTCGACCTTTTGGAATACAGTTTTCGTAAATAACGGCGTAAATCTAGCTGTGGCTCAGCGAATGATGACTGGGGGATGGTTTGCCGACTTCTAAGCATTGTTACTTATAAATGTATCTGTGCTTCCAAGAATTAATGTGACTACTCTCTGTTGCCCGATAGTAGTGTTCGACGATCATATTTTTTTTTCAACCGACAATGTAAAAAAAGTTGGTCATTCCTCCATTGGCTTAAGTTTGACCTAAGCTTATCACGTCCTTTTAATTTTGAATACATATGAAATGGGAAGTACATGTTCAATTACGTATAAAGTAATTGAGATGCTTTTATGTCCCAGAAATCAAGGGTTTGGGGTATATTGCTTTTGTCCCGTCCGTCCGTCCATCTTCTTTTCTCTTTATTTGTCAACAAACATTTTAACCTTGACCATAAGTAGATTGACTTATAGATTAGAGATATTATTTAATTTGTAGACGATAATGCTACAAATCCCTTGTTTGAAATAACAATTAATAATGTCAACTTTGTTGATCAAATGCTAAAAGTGTAATATTATTGAAAACTAAGGTAAGCATATCTCTATAATCTCAAATGCAATTGACCGAATTTTCTCAGCTTATGAAATAATCGACTATAACAAATATGAAATTTAGACAAGACTGAATTACTTGTCATGTTAAGTAAAACTATAATGTAGAATATCAGGAATATGTCCAATTAAATTAAAATACTTTAATGTAATTCCGTGAAAAAAGAGGCTTACTTCCTGTAAGAGAGAAGTCATTTTAAATGGAATTTAGATAAGATATCTCTTTGCAATAAAGAAATATCTCTTTTTGCCTGAGAGATATCTCTGTTATACAGATATTTATTAACGAGGCCCGATCTTGTTGAAAACGAAATAACAAAAAAAAAATATTTTTGGAAATATATTTGTATGTATGATTATTCTAAAATTGGATTAAAAGAGATTTGAGTGGGGAATAAAAGGCGACACAATTACAAATTTTACTATGTTTATATGTAATATATAGAAAAATAAAAAGTTTCTGCGGTTGCATTTAAATGATTGATAAACTTATTTTTTAAAACCCAAGCTAATCCATGCATATGTAAGGCCTCGATAAAAAGGGTGTGTATAACACTTTGAAAAACAACATATTCAAGGAGAAAGACTAAAATCGTTTACTTTTGGATTCAGTATTTGTTTTTTAACTCACAAATTGAAATAAAACAAGATAAGATAATGAATCCGTACCAAGAAATTCATACCTCAAAATAAATTATGTTCCAACGAAACAAAACAAAAAACAAAAAACAAAAACAAAAAAACAACATGCAAATAATAGAAATGCCAGCTTTCAACATGCACAGTCTATAGAGCTACCAGGTATGCAAGTTAAGGGAAACATTTCAACACAATTTGACGTCATTTCAAATGTGACGTTATTGTTTTCAATTGTGATAAAAGTCAAGGGTAATTCGACGTGCCTGAGTCGACGCTGCGTTAAAACATATGCACAGATCAAGTAGATCAGGCCTCGTTAAGATAAACTATGAGAGATATCTCTTTTACTATAAGAGATATCGCTTTAACTTAGAAAGCTACCTCCAAAAGTAAAAGAGATATCGCTCCCTAGGTGAAAGAGATATCTCTCCAACGTTTCGAGATATCTCTTTTCAGGAAATAGATATCTCTCAATGAGAAAGATATATTTGTTCAAGTGGGAGATATCTCTCTTATCAAAAGAGATACAATGCATCTCTCTAAGAATAAAAGATATCTCTCTAAAATGAGAGACATTTCTTTTTTTCAAGATTGAAATTAAATTGAAATGAAGAACTAAATTGAGAGATATCTCTGTAATTTTAAGATAAATTTTATTTTCCAAAATAAATAGCAAAAGGGCTTGCCATAGAGTACAGTACTTTTTAACAGCACTTGTACACTGTATATGTTTCAAATATCCTTTCGGAACACTTGGACAAATTTCCTCCGAATTATATGACTGTGTACATAACGTTAAGTAATACCAACCGGATAAAAATTCAACAGTTCCTTCAAAATTAAGATACATAAGGAAATTGGAATGTCATATATCATGCATAGGGCTAGATTAAATATATAACCCTCACAATTTCCAATTTTCCAACATTCATGATATCTATTTTTTTTAAATTCCTTTGTTTTACTCCAAAGACAAACAAAAATAAAGATCAACAATATTAATGATTTATTAAAATACATTTCATTTATATAATTTAACATTTATGTTGCAACAAACATAAGGATGATTTTTAAAAAATACATTTATTTTAATGCAATAAGTATTTTGATACCCCGGTTACCCATCAACTGGTTAATTTCTTTCCATAATCCTTTCAAAGCTAGAACACCTTATCTTATCCTCCTTCAATGAGTAAAAAGTCTGTAAAACAGTTTGTCGTGTGTTGCCACCTTTGTGACGTTTAATAATTTGTTTGAAATTCTCAAAAGTATTATTAATAATTACATATAATTTTTAGCAGACACAAGATATCAATATGAGAAATAAAACCAATTTTGTAAAGGGAGATAATCCAAATTTACAGTAATTACCACTTAGATTTAACAGAAAAATCATGAAAATGGGTCTGAAAACGCTAAAACATAAATTTAAAAAACAAACAAATGGCGGAGGCGGGGTGGCAGGAGGTAAATAACAAACTTTGAAACAACGTCCGTCCTCCAAGGATGTAGATGGGAGAAAAGGCAGAGTAACTCACCGCATGGTCAGAATTTCATTTGTTAGATTTTGATTGGTCAGATTTTGATTGGTCAATCTCTGCCTCTCCTCCCATGGTAAGACATGGAACAAAATTACCATTACAAAGCACAGCTATACAGTATTTCAGACTTTCACATTCAAGGAGGACACTTATTGATTACAATAAAAATTTTTAAGTAAACTTAAATTTATTTATTTTAATGCAATAAGTATTTTGATACCCCGGTTACCCATCAACTGGTTAATTTCTTTCCATAATCCTTTCAAAGCTAGAACACCTTATCTTATCCTCCTTCAATGAGTAAAAAGTCTGTAAAACAGTTTGTCGTGTGTTGCCACCTTTGTGACGTTTAATAATTTGTTTGAAATTCTCAAAAGAATTATTAATAATTACATATAATTTTTAGCAGACACAAGATATCAAGATGAGAAATAAAACCAATTTTGTAAAGGGAGATAATCCAAATTTACAGTAATTACCACTTAGATTTAACAGAAAAATCATGAAAATGGGTCTGAAAACGCCACTGACTTGACCGAAATAGGGAAAGTTCAGACCCATAAACATACCAAAAGTGAGTAAAGTTACAAAAATGGGAATAAACATATGTCCCGTAATGCAACAAAACAACTTTCTCATGAAATAAATATATATTTGACAAGATACTGTTTCTATTAATCTTTTACAATTCAATTATGAAATAAAAATTTCAATTCACAAGTGTCTTATGAGGAATAAACATATGCCCCCATGACAACCAAATGAGTTTATCCTAGTGTATTACGTCTGTGGGTCCCAAGTATTAACGAATGACTCTGTACAATGTTCGATAAGGGATAAACATATGCCCTTATAGTCACAAATCATCATCTTATTCGCTGTTCTTTACTAAGTTCACATGTGTGTGGTATTCACTTAAGGACTACCTCGAGCAATGTTTTAGATGAGGGATAGACATATACCCCCATATTGAAAAATCTTTCACACTGTAAGCTTCCTCACCATATTAAATGTTTATATGCACGCGATCTTGTCACCTACCAGCCTAAGTATTAACAAATGACTTAAGCACTATTGTTCTGGATGAGGGATAAACATATGCCCCCATAAGTTAATACTCTTGAAAATCACTTCAAAGTCGAGATCCTACACAATTAACAAAACAAAATCTGCTCCGAGGATCCACTTCCACTCAAGCATATATCAACATGGTGTCACGTGTCTTATGTAATATTTAAATGCATCCGATTTCCATCTACCCAGGAATCTAATTTGACTATCGCTCATCCCTCGTGATGCACAGTAAGAGGCCATTCCGATTCGAAAGGAATGTCCTTTGAATCTATTGACATCCAAATTACAAAACATGAGGCTTTGCTTTAATATGTTTGAAAATTCTTGCCTTGTGACTGCAGTGTTTTGGGGGTAGCAAAAAAGGGGCCCATCGGTCCTCCCTCTCATCTTAATGTAGTGTTCTAATGCCCCCACTGGACAATATTTTAAAGAGTTGCAAGAATTAATTGTAAGAGTAAAACTTTTACCATCAGAATGTTTATAATTTTGAAAGTGAATCAAAACTTTACTTTTCTGAAAAGTAATCTGTGAAACTTGTAAAACCTTATTAGCAGTGCCAACTGATGTTATCTCTCCTATTCTGGGGAAGCCGTGAAAAGCCAATAAAAACATTGTTTGAAATAATGCCCTTTTTTATACGCTCGATATTGTATGTTCTAACGCATCACAAATTTTATGCAGAACTACTATGGTTATTGGTAAACGAATATCCATTGAAGGTCTTGATTTGCGACAGGAACCTAATAGTTTCTGAATGAGAAAGCATGATGTATTGTCAGGTAAATTATTAATTTTATGTATATATGCTATTGATGAAATAAATGACACGATAGAGGAGGCTGCATAACCTTCAGCAAATAAATAAGAGATAAACAAAGCCAAAGTTTCCTGAGACAACGGAAGATCATTACTCATATCAAATTTGTTTGCAAAATTTCTATAAATAGACCATGCCCGTTAATATGCTTGAGTGGAAGCTGGTGCCAATGTTGAAATCAACAGGTTCCTCAAGACTGGTTCTAAGGAGGTAATGTTGGCAGATTGGGAATCACCGTTGGTTCTTTGTCCATCCAAGGAGCAAGTTGATGGAACTGCTGCACCATTAAATTTTTCCAGGAAGGCTAACCAAGTACATAAATCTGCTTTTACTTCTTTGTTTAGTCTAATGCGATAATATGCTTTTGTAATGCCAATAGTAGTGTTGATAAGTCGCCTTAAGAATGCTCTACCTGGCAAGACCACATTACACGCAAAATTAAGAAGACCAATCACTGACTGCATGTCCTTCAAAGTAATCTTTCTGCTTGGTAAAAGGTGTTCAATTGTATCTCTACATTTTTTAACTTTATCAATAGGTAACCTTGTCTCCATCATCTCGGTGTCTAATTCATATCCCAGAAAAGTCATTACCTTGTTAGGACCAAATGTCTTATCCTTAGCCATAGGTACACCTATGTCGGCGCAAACTGTTAAAAATGCCACAAGTTTTTTTGTGGCACTCTGTCGCAGATTTGTCAACAATTAGAAAATCATCTAATACATGAGTCACAAATTTAATTCCTAATTTTTCTTGTGCAATCCACTGAAGTGCTGTACTAAACCTTTCAAATATACGACAGGAAGAACTACAACCCATCTGAAGACATGTGTCAAAATACCAATGACCTTGCCAAGTGAAACCAAAGTATTCAAACTGTGATGCATGTAAGTTGATAATTCGAAATGCATTAGAAATATCTGTTTTGCAACAATATGATCCTTTCCCACACTGCTTAATGTTTTGAATAGCATCCTCTACAGAAGATTATTGAACAAATGACTCTTCCTCGGGTATGCCATCATTGACAGACTTACCTTCCGGATATGACAAATGATGGATCACACGGTACTCACCCTCTGGTTTCTTGCTAACTAGACCTAAAGGGGAACAATTTAAAATTGGCAGTGGTTTCTCTTTGAAAGGACCCATAATTCTACCCAAATTTATCTCCTTTTCTAACTTTTTGCTAATAACTTCTGGTAAGTCCAGTGCTGATTTTAGATTTTTTGAAAGAGTATTTCTACTTTCCCCTTTGTAACCAATGTGGAAACCATATCGAAAACCATTAACTAAAAATTCTGTTTCTACCTTATCATACCCCACCAACCAGTACTCTAATCTACTGGGATTTACTGGAGTTGGACCCTTTTGTGGGATAGGTTGGCTTTGAGAATTTAGCATTACCTGTGTTGGTTGATGTTCCATTTCCTTGAAATGGTTTTTGGGTTCTGGATTTGTCCAAGAAACGAAATGGCCGTTGAATTGGTTTTTTACATACATAGATTGGATGGAAGCCACCACAGTTATAACATCTGTGCTGGAATTTGCATGATGAACCAAGCCTACAATACCTTCCAGCTTTGTGATAGGCAAAGCATGACCCCTGAGGGATTTCCTCATACGTACCAAATGACGGACGGTCTGGTGTTATTTTGCTTGACTTCTTTTCTGATTGTTTGAGGCGAGCATTAACGTATATCTCCATATGGACATCACCCCATTCTACCTCACCTTGTTCTATGAGTTCCCTGAACTCCTTATCATATTTTCTCCAATCCCCCTTTTCCTCTGCAATTTGCCTTACTGATTCCATGTGTTTTGCAAGCTTTGGCTGTGCAAGTGTGTCTTTAATGCAATATATTGTCACATACCTATTCCACGCAGTTACCCAGTCATGCAGGGATAACGAACCATCCCTAACTTCGTCGTCATCTGTGGATCGCATATTGTGGATTACCACCTTACCTGTCTGATCCTGTTCCTCTACCTTGATAGAATACTTACTTTTCCCCTTTTCCTTTTTTAACAACAGAGCCATATCAACATATTGTTTTGACCAAATTTTAGATTTTATTTTGTCAGAAACAGTTGCCTCTATAGGTACTGATGAGCTTACAAAACCTGATTTCTTACCGATACTTGCTGCAGGTGAAAGTTCAGTACCTACAATCTGTGTACTGTGTTCGATTACAGCGCCTGATACCAATCCTGAGATACCTGCATTAACTGACTTATTTGTTATTTGACAAACGGACCCAGAAGGACCTGCTGTTAAGCTACTGCTTGATGTAGTGGAAGCATTATTTCCCCTTTCTCCCCCCATATTATGAACAGAGCTACTCCCCTGATGTTGCAGTAATGGTTTTATCTCTGATAACACCTTCTCCGTGACTGACTTTGTTATGGTTTGGGTTAATGCAGCCAAGGTTTCAGGAGGAACATCAAGGGGTTGAGTGCTTGTATCGACAGCCACAGCATCAGTGGTAGTGGACCCTCTAGTTCCGTTCTGTGCACGACGTGGTCTTTTCGCCAGACTTGTTTTGGACTGTTGGGCTTTATTCCTTTTGCCTGGCATAATGCTGGTAAATATATACCTATAGAAATTTAAAATTAAGGAAGAAGTTTTTTTTCCAATATATTATGTTACGTATAAATATAAACTGTAAAAGGCTTCGGCCTTAATTAATTGACAATGAACAAGAATTGTAAGACCTCACTGTAGCCAGTGTAGGCCCTAACTGTAACTGTAAGTCAGTTAGCCTACATGACAACGTATTTGAGCATATTAATATTTAACATTACATTATATAACCACTTTCATCGCTCAGTACAATGTGTAAATCCAATACAACAAACTAGAAAGTGATGAACCTTTTCTTACAATTAATTTTTCACTTCATTGATTCTGCCGCTTTTCGATAAAACACCCTGTATCACCTACAGTTGTTGACAAAAAATTTCCGGAAATATAGTAAATAGTAGAACCAAAAGTGTTTTGGAACAGATCTGTATTTCCCGAATTGCCGTAAGCCAATAAAAGCACCCATTGTGTGACTGCAATTGCCATTAGTCAACATCACTAAGCCGCTGCTGATCAGTAAGAACTATCCGCCACATAAAACGAAAGGCTGACGTAAGTAATAAATCACCACCTTTGAAGCCGACACCCCTCGCACCGTGTCAAATTCCCAAGAAGGCTGTAGTGCCTTTCCCACAGATAACTACCTGTTCGGCTGTTGTTAATTGTTTTCATCACTACTACAAACGAGGTACTTTAAGGGCTTGTAATGTATCTAAGCACAGTTGCAGAACAATAAAACCTTAATAAATGAATAAGGAAAAAGAACTATTTGTACAAGACTCAATATCATATAAAGGGGATAGCAAATACAAACAGTAAACTTGTACCTTCAAAAATGAAATGCGGATTTTTTTTTTTTTTTTTTTATAATTTTTCCATAATCTGTACCATTGAATCGAACATGATTAGGTAAATCAACTTGAAGTGAAATCGATATAGAAATCATCAAGGTAAAAGTGGGCCTAACATGAATTAAAAACCAAAACTGCTAACTGTCAAGTACAAAAAACTGCCTGAAACTTGTACCTAGGACTTGCCTAAAGTACTGTAAAAATTCACAATATTTTAGTAATCAACTAATACCGAAACAAGCAAATTGGCAGATATTTTTTCCACCGAATTGTTTTCCTTTTATACAGAAATAGGATAAATCTGAAACGCATCAACATGCATTTCTAGACTAATCAAATAAACAAGCGATGGAAAATAAATCGCCGGGGTAAAAGTTGAAACTAAAATGAAAAGACCCGCATGGGTACAAACTTGGCAAGTACAAAAGACTGCCTGAAACTTGTACTTAGGACTTGCCTAAAGTACTGTAAAAATTCACAATATTTTAGCAATCAACTTATACCGAAACAAACAAATTGGCAGACAATTTCCAACGATTTTCCTTCACAGAAAAAGGATAAGTCGATCTGGAATGCATTGAAATACATTCATAGACATCAAATAAAAATCGATGGAAAAAAATCGCCATCTGCATGGTAAAAGTTGAAACTAAAATGAAAAAACCCGAACGGGTTTAAACTTGGCAAGTACAAAAGACTGCCTGAAACTTGTACTTAGGACTTGCCTAAAGTACTGTAAAAATTCACAATATTTTAGTAATCAACTAATACCGAAACAAACTAATTGACAGACATTCTTCCAACGAATTTACTTCACAGAAAAAGGATAAATCTGGAATGCTTTAAAATACATTCCTAGATATCAAATAAAAAACGATGGAAAAAAATTGCCATCTGCATGGTAGAAGCCGAAACTAAAATGAAAAAACCCAAATGGGTTGAAACTTGGCAAGTACAAAAAACTGCCTGAAACTTGTACTTAGGATCTGCTAAAGTAATGTAAAAATTAAACTAACAACAAAACAATCTAATTTGCTGATACTTTTTCCAACCGAATTTTCTTCCCAGAAAAAGGATAAATCTGTTATACATTATTAGACATCCTAAATGCCTATCGTACTGTTAAAATAACAAAGTGTTGTATAATTTCAAAGAATATCTATCTGAAAAATTGACGAACATTAAAAGTAACAAAATGGTGACAAACTTTTCTGACTTAGATGTATATCTATTTTCTCGCTGAAATTAAAGCTCCCCTTATACTCCTATATAAATGAACATTCCCCTGACAGTTCAGATGAACTCCGTCGTGAACAAATTTACGACTGCAGTCTCCTTCACGGGGAGAAACGAAATAATTCCCATGTTCCCAAAATACGCAATAACCCAGTGCTGGCAATGCATCTCTCAATATTGCGTTTACTTTGTCTGCAATATTATTGTACCCAAAACGAACACCAAATCATGGCAATAATTTACAAACAATTATTTTTGGAACTTTATAGCGGCGATGCATTACCGATACCACAGATTCAATTTCTGCAGCTAACAAGGTAGCGTCGGTACTAGGGCTAATATCGTTCACCCCAATCATTAGAACAACTACATCTGGACCTAAAGCAAATACGCTCTCCATATCCTTAGATATTACATCACGAACCTTTCTTCCACCCACACCCCTGTACAAAACGGAATGCGTTTCTCCAAGACCAAGGCTCGCAGAATACCTAATGTCACCATATTTCAAGAATTCATGAAAACGACGCACAATTGAGTGTCCAAGAATGACAGCTGAAGTTTTACTCATAGAGGACATAATGAAATAATTTTACTCACCAAAATCTTGATAAAATCAAATAACAAACTTTGAAACAACGTCCGTCCTCCAAGGATGTAGATGGGAGAAAAGGCAGAGTAACTCACCGCATGGTCAGAATTTCATTTGTTAGATTTTGATTGGTCAGATTTTGATTGGTCAATCTCTGCCTCTCCTCCCATGGTAAGACATGGAACAAAATTACCATTACAAAGCACAGCTATACAGTATTTCAGACTTTCACATTCAAGGAGGACACTTATTGATTACAATAAAAAATTTTAAGTAAACTTAAATTTTTTTACTTTTGCCAAAATTGTATAAATGTAGCCTAAAGAGTCAAACAAGTAAAAAAACGCAGACGAGAACGTATGCAAACACTATACATAATTATTAAGTAGATAAAAACCACGATTCAAATTAAACAATAACATAACAAGGGAAACACACAGATTTTCTCGTGAAAATCATTATCATGTACACACACCAAATATAGATAGCTATACACAAGGATCTAAGAAATTGACTGCTTTCACATTACGGATACAAAGACGGCTGCATTTGACGAGAAGCCATGAAAAATCATTACGAAACTGTTTTAATTTATCAGCCAAGATCATATCAAAGTCTTAATAATCATATATTATATGTGAATTTTGTTTCAATTATTTTAATGAAATAAAAATTCAGGAAAGCAATTATGTTATAATTTTTTTCATGTTACACAATTCACATTTAACAATGTGATCTTAATTTGTGCGAAAAAAAACCGTGAATTTAAAAATGTAAAAAAAAGCAGATTTTGCATTTCTAAACAACTTAAGGAAACATCGTGTTTACTCTGCTTTATTTCTAATTTCGGGTCGACTGGGAATGTTCACTCCAAATAGGTACCTGATCCCAGCTCTGTTATTTCCACGGGTTCGTTTTTGGAACCTCTTCACTTCACAAACTTTGAATTGTTTAAAGATTTTTTAATATCAATCACTGTTCCTATTTTCTTCACCTTTTAAGTTTTAATTGAAAAAACTTATTTTCCCTTCTGTCTCTCTTGACCCCATGCTTTTTATGATTTTGTATCTGAAGGTTTCTTCAAAAAGGCTAATTTCATTGTTTCTGACATTTTTAAAATTTTACATGTTAAAGTAATCACACTCTTAAGATCCGTTTTGTTTTGATGACACCTCTTTTATCTCTTTTATCGCGCTTAATGTGAAACGCCAGAAATTGACAAATAAGCGACATTTCCTGTTTAATCAAACATACTTGCAGTGAGAGCGAGCACTCGTCATTAATATATCTTATCGAAAATTTAGTTCCTAATTAGTTTCACACCTGACTGAGGATTGAACTTTAAAATTGATATCATACGTGCGTTGCGTTACAATGCAAAACTCAATACTACACTATAGACAATGTCTTTGAATTAAACATATGAAGGATATGAAGATACCGATCAGTACTCAGTATGGAATGGAAACTACCATTGTTAATTGACAATAGATTTTTGAAATTTGCGATGTAGTAGTAACAATGTGTTACTCATGTCTGGTTATTCTTAACTCCTGACTGCGAATTTCCTTACACTTGAATATTTAATTTTTACACAGAAAGATCTTTTTGACTTCATTTCTCAACTGTGAAGCATGAGACCAGTATATTAGTGGGTTTAACAGAGAGTTAAGATTAGCTCCTACGAAGGCAACAAGAGAAACCGCATAGTGGTTATTTTCAAACATGAGAGAAAAGCTGAATGGACCAGAACACAAAAACAGAACCAGAAGAATTTTACTTACTAACTTCATCGACTTAATGATTCTCTTTTGCTTGATCTTTTCCATATTTCCGGCATTAGAACCGCTTGACATATTCATGTATCGTTTCTTTACCTGATAGATTGTAAGGGCATAGAAGATCAGGGTCAGTGCCATAAGTGCTTGGTTTAATGAACATAATATCAATCTTACGATGTCTTTGTTTGGACCAAAGACTTTCGAATAAGTCTTGAGTTTTGTTAAATCAGGGGAAATCAGAGATGAAAAGAGAGAAAATGCCGTTGTCCAGCTTACAATATAGATGATGTACTTCCTATTCTTATCAAAGAGGCGTTGTGCCCAGACATTTTCTGACAGAACGAGGAACCTATGTAGACTAATACAGAAAGTCTGAAATAAGGACATGACCAAACTTGTTATGCCAGAGATGTTCTCCAAGATGCACAAAACTAACTCTCCTGAAAATGTTGGAAAAAGTAATCGACATCCTACAATAAAGGACGTGAATCCCTGTAGGAAGTCACTGAGGGTCAAACCCATAACGAGGTTATGGTTTGTATTATGTCGGAGATCATAATTTCTGACATACGCGACCATTACAAGAACATTTACTACCATGACTACAGTTCCTACCCCAAGCATTACTACAGGAACTCCAATAGACAAAGAATTTGTGGTGGGGAGTGAAATGTTTGTCCATTTGTCTGTAAAGTATCCAGTCGTATTAACAGCCCTATTTGAAGAGGTGGATGTTTCATATTCGATCGATGGAAGCAAAGTGGTACTTGTCCAGTTTAGTACGTAAGTTTCAGGTTCAGTAAGTTCGCTCCATTTATATGTTGTTAAGAAATCCTGGTAAAATTCATTGGTTGTGGTATGTGAAGGATTTACAGTTGACGTCACGGCTGGTGTTGTCCAATTGTATGTTGGGTCAGTCATCTGCTTACTCTTTTTGTTAACAATAGTATTTGCAACTGCATTGACTAGCAAGATCATCAAGAATGCAGTTGTAGCCATTAATTTCTAAAAAAAAGAAAAGTTTCCTATATCAAATATAGAAATTAATGTAATCGTTTGATTTCCTATAGGATATGGATGGAATCGATGGTATTGATTTGTATAATTGTTTTATTTGTATTCAATGCTTTTTATTTTGTATTGTAAAATTTGAACAATCACTTGAATTGTTTAAATTTTCATTTGCATTTATATAATTTCTTATCTGTGTTGTTAAATTTCTTATTTGTGTTCGATAATTTTTATTTTATGGTATCAGTATTGTATTGTATCGTACGGGAGTGCTAACTTTCAAAAAGTAAGTTGAAAAATTTTAACTTTCAAAAAATAAATTGAAAAATTTTAACTTTTAACCACTCTAGACTTAAACTGACACTTAGGGTCACTGAGCAGGCAGTGAAAGGTCTTCATCGTGTCAAGCTCTATCGTGACAGTCGGCCATGAAAAAATCTTTTTCCGAAAAAATCTTAATTTAAGGTGCCAAGCATTTCTGTAATCAGGGTCCGATCACAAAGCGAACGCTCTACCACTAGGCTACCGTGACCGGTACATAAGAAAGATAATTGAAATATAATTTTCTTAAGCAGTCTGTTTGAAGAAGTGCTTGTTGTTCTTGTACCTAGGCAAGTTTCTCATGATTTTTTTCGTGCCCACTTTACAAAAAAATTAACAAATGGGAATTCCAGGTTTCTGAACGCCTATATGAAGCCTTTATGCGTATGTGTTCCAGTACTGTAATTTCAATGAAATCTTAGTGAAAGATTTTCTGGACAAAGACACATGTTATACAAAAATCCTTATTGGTTATATAAATATTTATAAAAGAAAAGTTGTAGTTGTTAATCTGTCTCAACACCGAAGCATTGGAGTTTTTGCAGGCTATTAATTCTGAACTTGGCATATCCTTATCATTATGTACATTGTTGCAGTCAACCATCAAACAAAAAAATTACAAACACCCATGAAATCTTTCTCATTTTCTATATTTTCTTGTTTTTTTAATTATAAAAAAACATTTAGTTAAAAACATGTACTGTATACAAGAAAAATTTCGCCCAGTTTTATATTCGCCCCTTTCGCTCTGTTCTTGATTATGCGAATTTAAAACGGGACGAATTCAAAGAACACGGCATAATTTCTTATAGAGAACTGTGACTGGGCGAATTTAAAATGGAGCAAAATTGTTGGCAAGTGCAAAAGGGCTAAAAAAAAATACAGGGCGAAAATAACCCTTCATACAGTATCTACTCGTTAATTGTCTTGAACTACATTTAAAAAGAACATTTATGTATTCGCGTTAAAATGTAAATTAAACATTAAGTGGCCCACTGTACTTTGCTATTCATTTAATAATTGGACACGTGTTGTACAATCCGTTGTCTGCAATGGCAATTGCCCTACAACTTAAATAAAGGTTTTTTCATCGTAATAGATATTCAATTTTTTTAACCAGCGTATTAGGCGACTTTGGAAAAAAAGTCTTGACCGAGATGTTTTCCAAGGTCATGATGAGAATTTTTCATATTCTGGGTCAACATTACTGCTAAATCGCCAACAATTTCAATTCATTACCGCTACATTTTTTTTCAAATTTTCGACCGATCATTACCGCTACATTTTAGCCGAAAACAATTCATTATCACTATGTATATAATCAGCCAGGTATGGTACAAAATATGAGTTCCAATCAACGGAATTTATTCTCTAAGTAGTGAAGTACAATTTCGATTTGAATTCCAGTCAGAATATAAGTATATATTTCTGTAGCTAGAATGTAATTATTTAGCGAAACTTCAACTTTATGATTACTTTTGAGAAGTTTAGCAAATCTCGGGAATGCCGGATTACAAGACAGCATTATGACAGAATGAGGACTATGGGTTTAATCTACATTGTGTAAACAGTGCTTGTTATTTTTTTTTTTTTATTTTAAAGCAAGTACCAATAAACATGATATATTAAAATATCTGAGAATTTAGTTAGAATAAGTAATGACGATATATGGATATATTCCTTCCATGCTCTTCTCAAATCACAGACGTAAACTGTATATGTACATAATAAAATAGTTTCTAACCTAAGTTAATTTCTAAGTTTTTTTTTTTTTTTTTTTTTTTTTTTTTGCTATTGTTGTAGCAAAATTAATTCTAAAATCCAATAATTTTTTTAACAAATATAAGGGAAAAAATATGAATCACTTTTAATGTGTGATTGATGAAACATGCTAGCCTTTATTAGATTTATTTAAGCAGAGTTCTGTTAATCATCAAAAATGTTTAAAAGAACTTATATTTCGAATCGAAGTTAATATTTTATGGATTTTAAAAATTCGCACAATAAGTGTACAAAATACTTTGTAAACATACCACGAAAAACTTACTTTCTTTCTTCGTCTGGAAAGGTTTCTATCTCTTTGAGGATCCTCAAAGACTTGAAAACAAAGAAAGAGCAGCACTATTTATAATCCATTTTTAATTATAATTTTGGTTTATACTTGCATTTTTTCAAAGCAGTATAATTTACTATCAGTAAATGCTTCCTAAATTAAGATATTTTTTTCACTTTAAGGTTAATTTAGTATTTCTTGTCTGCCTCCGCATAAAATTGTAGGTACTTATCTTGAGACGTGAGACGAAAAAGTAAAAAGTACAACTAATAATTTGTTTTGCCAGCTTAAGTTCATCTTCAAAATATTTGTTATTGTATATCACAATAATGTAAACTACCCAAACAGCTTGAAAACGTTTATTAACCACCAGGACATTTTCAAACTCTATATAATTTTAGGTTTGTGAACTGAATTGCGAGACAAAAACGAAAGCACTACACCATAATTTCGGCTGGAAAGTTCAATGTTCATATACTAAAATGCAAAAGAAACGCAACATCCAATATCTTGGGTAGAAAAATTATATACAGGATAAAACTTTGTAAAAAGTAAGGATATCTTCACCTTTATAAGTATTGGTAATTTAACGGTTGAATGATATTCATACCATTACTAGAATCTCAGTTTGAGTCCGCTTTACAAAAATAAAATAGAATAACGGTATATGCATGTTTAAGAAAACATTTTGCAATAATACGGAGGCTGAACGGTTTGTACATGCATCTGTAAATCATAAGTAATGCAGCAGTATTCCGAAAAATAAATTATCATTTACTTTTCCAAAGAGATACTGCCACGGTTTCCTGAAAATGACTTAATTAGGCATTTTCATTGTCCTAGCAGGAAAACTTCAAAATAAAGATGATGAAGAGTTGCAGATGCCAAAATGCATCAAAACACGGCTTATCAGGCTCATATTTAATTTTCATAAGCATGAATCTTATGTCCAAAGAGAGGAAATCCATGGGTTACTATATTGCGCTAGGTTAGAGAAACTTCTACATCGTCATTTCCAAACAGGCATTTAAAAACGGCAAAGATATGATACTCATAATTTTCTTTTTAATTATATCTCTGATTTTCTTTAAGTTGAACCTGGCTGTGTTCATTATTTTAATCATTATATTAAAAAAATGCGAATTTGTACATCACTGCTTGTTGCGTTTCTCTTGCGTTTCAGTTTATAAGCAATATATTGTTTAAGCATGTAGTATTTGCAATACAAAATTTTTTCAAATTAAAAAAGAAACCTTTTGTCATCAGGATATTGGCCTATTAAATAGTTTAAGCTAGAAATAGGGAGAACTATTGTCAAATCGCCATACCTACATTTACTTTCAGAAAGTTTTGTATTCAAGGTATAAAATCGATTTTTACTTTATAAATTAAAGCTTTTATGAGCTGTAAACGATTTTTTTGCAAATCAATTTATCGTTCTTTAGATATCAATTATTTTATTTGTAAGAAATGAGTTTTATTTCAATTCTATATTATACTGATGCCTGTATAATAACAAAAGCATATGCATGTTTTCTATGTACATTTACCTACTTGTGACTAAATATTTCAGAGATTATGCAATAATTCTCACCAGGAAATATTGTTACGTAAAAAAAAATATATAAGCATTAGCCACCTGGAAGGAAGTTGTCAAGTGACTATCGCTCAAACTCTAAGGCAAAATTCAAGATTCTCCTTCAGAAAACTACAAAACCATATCTCAGTTTTGAACAATTTCAATATTCCCAACAACTAATTTGAATTTAAATTATCATATCTATACTGAATTCAAAACCTCCATAAAAATCCTTTCATAGAAAGATACGTTGCCAGTTTCAGTAAATATTTTACCAAGCTTCTTGCTTTATTCCTCACTAAAATATCAACAGCAGTGAAAAAGAAACTTCCGGAGTACTGTGCAACAATGTGATCGAGAAGTTATGAAAATGATATGCGTACTTTAAAATTAAAAGGATTTTTTTGTTGTTGAAAAATTGAAATCATAAAAATTCACCAAAATCAACAACATAAAATTTAACGACTTTGCAACTTTATATATAACCATTCCCCACGATGAATTAAATTTCAGGATTTTCGATGACATTGACAATTGCATTTTCAGTACAAATAGAACTCTTAAATTTACATACCTTGCCATTTGTCATTTGCAAAATAATTTGTTTTAAAAAATCAGTTTACACTCAACTACTCTGAAGAAAATACTTTAAAAATTCTTTAGTTTCTGATTGAAAATATATTTATGGAGACCAGGCCTTCCCATAATCTATTAGAATTCCAGTTGGTACCAACTGCACCCTGTTATATGCAGACCCATTTTTTTAATCATATGAAGCAGAATGTGTCCAAAAAGAAGAAAATCCTGGCCTTCAATCTGACATTTAAATATTTATATCGACGACGTATTATAAGTTAACAATTGTTAATGGTTAAATAACAAAAACGCTTTTTTAAAAAACATGATGAATTTAACTTTTTAATCGTCAACATCCCTTACTTATACAGCAATATACCTTCCTCACCTGCACATGGAGTTTACATTCTCAAATAATTCTATACGCAAGAGCATGTTCTATCTATGAATAATTTCTAAGACGAGGTAAATTTTGACAAACAAGTTGATGAAACAACAAAATCTGCAGTCTCGTTTTAGGTCATCATTTCGTAAGTTCCATGGTCGGTACAGTGATCTTGATCTTGTGGGCAAAAACAATTTATAATTGAGTTAAATGCTGACTGACGTTTTTCATGATAATTGTTAGACCATTGTTTACACACTGAATTGTCGACAGGTTTTTCCTATTTATTTCCCGATGATGACAAGGAGCACACAGCGGGTGTAACCATTCTGCGGGGATGCTCATTACCCCCACGGCAACTGATTCAACCACTGATGTTTTGGAAATCCGATCAATGCAGTGTTTGCTCTGCTCCAAATTTATATTGTTTCATCAACATTTGAGCTTTTAATACTGTTCGTTATCTCGGTATATTTCAATTTTGTATTGTAAATATAAATTTGGATACTGTCAGCCTTGGAATGTTTATAAGTTGGGATGATTGAAGCGTATAAGCCATTTCTTATTTTAATAAGGCACTATAATATGTTCATGATATTTTCAAAGGAATAATTTTCTCCCAGTGTAAACATTTTCAGAATACAGAATAGGCTTCGCACTCAAGGACTCTACTAAAAGGAGAAAGCAATGATATTATTCAGTTTTATATTTATGGAATAACTATGTTCTTACATGGTATTTGTGACTGTTAATGCCGATTTAGTGGTCACAAAACTAGGTTTTGCGGGCGATGCGTACCGCAATTTCTGAATTTTGTTTAAGGTATTCAATCCTTAATAGCAACAGATTTAATGAAATTGAATAAATAACAGATGTGTAGATGTTCACTACTCTGTATATTTAGAAATAAATACGAGTGGAATGTTTCCTAATTTATGAACTTGAATTGGTAGTAGTTATCTCCCTTAATTTTTGATAAATAAAAAAATCAATTAAAAAAAACAGGGCAAAAAAAAAAAAAAAACCATTTCAAATTGTCATTCTATTTCTAATGTTTTAATGCATTTTTCCACCGCAATATTAAATGATATTCTTATTATTTGAATTTATTTTTAAAAAATGCTTCTCCCCATAGACTTAAATAGTTAGTGAAATTTTTGAAAACATATCGCGGGCAATTAATATGCATTCCTTTTTCTACTATAAAATGATTTAATTTTATATTAGAAAAGTTAATTTAGGTACTTAATCAAATGCAGATCTACGATTTGAAGCAGAATATGTATGATACTAATTGTGTGTTTTCTTTAAACTGAATTTGTTTTAGATAAGAAAGCCGTTTTAGAAATACTGATAATTTTCATCCCAGTGTAAAATTTGGTCGGGTCCTTGGTAGGCAAGGCGTATAAAAATTAAAAGATTAGAACGTGTAGAAAAATCTTAGAAAATAGAAGTACTAGTGAGGATGTACAGAGTTTGAGGATGTATGTAATTGTTTACCTTTATATGAAATTTCTATTGGAAGTTTTTTTAAACAATGTTTTCTTGGGGAAAAAAAACTACAGAAAAACCTTAAAGTAAATACGCATTACGAAAATCTCAAATTTTAACAAAGAAACAAGAATGTCAAAATGAAGTGTAAAAAAAAGGAGAAAATGAGCATTACATATAAGTAATAAATACATAGGCTGTTTCATGAAACTGAATATCAGCCTAAACAAAGCCATAAAAATTAGGAATACATCACGAAATTAAAAGAAAAAAAAAAAGAAAAATGTACTGTTCCATTTGCTTTAATAAGAATGGATTTCATGCATACATTTTATGAGATAGAGGATACTATTTTTTTGGTAAATAAAAATAAATCTAAAAAAACTATGAAGAACAAAATTGCATTGTTATCATCTTCCTTATAATTACCTTTAGATTTTTTTTTAAAAGATGAAGGATATGCAGATAACGAACAGTATTCAATATTAAAGTCCATAAAACAATACAAAATAGGAGCAGAGCAAACACGGACCTCTGAAACATCAGAGGTGGGATCAGGTGCCATGGAGGAGTGAACATTCCCTGCTGACCCGTCACATCCGCCGTGTGCTCCTTGTCGTGATCAGGAAATAACGGAAAAATCCGTCGTTAATTCAATGTATAAATAATGGACTAACAATTGGAATGAAAAACTTCAGTCAGCATTTGACTCAATGATGAATTGAATTGATGACAAGGTCATTGTATCGACCATAAAACTTACGAAATGATGACTTTAAACAAGACTGCTGATATTCTTGTTTCATCAACTTGCTTGTCAATAATTTATCTCATTTTTAAATTGTACACACGTAGAGCATACTCTTGCGTATCGAATCAGCTTAGATTTATATACTCCGTATGCAGGTGTGAAGGTATATTGCTGTATAAGTAAAAGAAGTTGACGAAAGTATCTTTTATTTCAAGCTCACCAGGATATATCGTATCGACATAGGAATGGAAATTACCATTGTTTATTGACAATACGTCGTCGATATATCTAAATATCGAGTTGAAGGCCACAGCAAGTGTTTTCTTCTTTTTACGCATAAGATTTTGCACAAATTCTGCTTCATATGAATATAAAAATGGGTCCTCTAATAACGGAACGCAATTTGTACCCATGGGAATTCCAATAGATTGTTGGAATACCTGGTCTCCAAAAACCACATAGATATTGTCAATCAGATATTAAAGCATTTCTTTAATGTCAATTTCAGAGTACTTGTGTGTGCAATTAGAATTTGTTTTAACAAAATAATTTTGCAAATGACCAATGACCAGGTAAGTAAATATCACTTGCATAATAAGAAACAACGGCAAATGAGTTATTATATTACTAATTAAAAAAAAAAAGAAAAATGACACAAAAGGTTAAAAAGACTTTGAAACTATCTTGAAATAAATACAATGTAATACCTTTAAAATTGTTACATATGACCTCTTCAACTTATATATAATTATGATACAGTAGTTTAAAGTCTAGATCAGAAAAATTATCACTTATTCAGTCTTTTTATCAAATCATGTCTGCTACATGAAAACACATTTATTGACCCAATATGCATATATTAGAATATTGTCAGTAAGTGTGATTGACTATATTTATAGGATTTAATGAGGCATATTTATTAACCTATAAGAGACATAAACATATTTAGGTACAATTGCCAATGCGAATTCCTTTTCGTAAAATAACTCATTTGTGGAATTTCACATCATTTTCTGTGTACTATCGAAAGCTCTACTCAGAGTTATTTTACTTATTTTACTTTCGCAGTATTTCAAGAATCCACAGAATTATCTATTTACTGTTTTCATCTGTCAAAAACAATTCACAAAAAACTAAGCCAAATTATGAATATAATTCAGAAGAGTAAATATTAGTTAGTTATACATATTATGTGTCGTAATTGATAACATAATATATTTTTTAACAAGAGGCCCAAGGGCCTTATATGTCACCTGAGTATTGTGTAACAACTCTAAAACAATTAACTATGGTTCGTGTTTTAAACCAGAGGCCATGAAATTCACAATTTTGAAAGAGGCATCATTGCTTATCATAATTATAAACTTAGCATGCTTACTCTGTTTACTTAATACCCAGAGGTATATCAGAGTAACAAAGAGAAAATGCACTTCCACTTTATAACCAGTTTTGCACCTCACTCACAAGAAACCACTGGCCCTGGGGCCACATACCTGGTATTTCAAAATTTTGCAAATTTTATCATAAAATGGTTGATTAAAACCAAAGAGCAGATTTCAAAGCGTTAATCTATTTTCAGACTATGTCACCACCCCCCCCCCCACCCAGGGGGCATAAAAATAACCATTTTGCTAGATGCACCTTTATTCATCATAAATATGTATACTTGGATCATTGGCATAAAAACCAGGAGCAAAGGAAAAGATTTTTAAAAGAATTAATGTATTTTCAGTATATAATCAATAGAGCCCCGCCCTAACACCAGAACCCCGGACTCTGGGGCCATAAAATTCACAAATTTGGAAAAGGCAGTCTTGCTCATCATAACTATGTGCCTAGTTAGTTTATTTAATACCCAGGAGCAGAGAAGAAGATTTTCAAAAAATAAATGCATTTTCATTATATAATCAATTGAGCCCTACCCTAACACCAGAACCCCTGACCCTGGGGCAATAAAATTCAAAATTTTGGAAGAGGCACTCTTGCTCATAATAACTATGTACCTAATTCATTTATTTAATACCCAGAAGCAGAGAAGATGATTTTTGGAGAATTAATGTATTTTCATTATATAATCAATAGAGCCCCGCCTTAACACCAGAACCTCTGACCCTGGGGCCATATAATTCACAATTTTGGAAGAGGCACTCTTGCTCATCATAACTATGTACTATGTTTGTTCATTTAATACCAAGATACAGAGAAGAAGATTTTCAAAAGAATTAATGCATTTTCACAATATAATCAATAGAGCCCCACCCTAATACCACAACCCTTGACTCTGGGGCCATAAAATTCACAATTTTGGTAGAAGCACTCTTGCTCATCATAACTATGTACTTAGTGAGTTTATTTAATACCCAGGAGCAGAGAAGAAGATTTTCAAAAGAATTAATGTATTTTCATTATATGATCAATAGAGCCCCGCCCTAATACCACAACCCCTGATCATGGGGCCATAAAATTCACAATCTTGGTAAAGGCACTCTTGCTCATCATAACTATGTACATAGTTTATTTAATACCCAGGAGCAGAGAAGAAGATTTTCAAAGAATTAATGTATTTTCACTATATAATCAATAGAGCCCCGCCCTAATACCACAACCCCTGATCCTGGGGCCATAAAATTCACAATCTTGGTAAAGGCACTCTTGCTCATCATAACTATGTACATAGTTTATTTAATACCCAGGAGCAGAGAAAAAGATTTTCAAAGAAATAATGCATTTTCACTATATAATCCATATAGCCCCACCCTAGTACTAGAACGCCTGACCCTGGGGCATGAATTTCACAATTTGGGTAAAGGACTCAATGCTCATTACAATCATGCCAACAGTTAGACTGCTTTATGTCCAAGAGTAAAGAAGAAGATTTTTAAAGATTGCACTAATTTTAGTGGTTTTGGCCCCACTCCTCAGGCCCCAGGGGGACAGGGACCATGAAATTCACAATTTGTGTTCCCCTTCACTCATAGATGCTTTATGCCAAAATTGGTTGAAATTGGTTGAGCGGTTGCAGAGAAGAAGCTGAAAATGTTCAAATGTTAACACACGACGCAAGACGCACGACGACGGACGAAAACGGATAGCAAAAATTCATCTGGGGTTTAAATTCGATAAAAGTAAATAGTAAAACTTTAATCGAGTTCATGGCGGTTTCAGGCCTCAAGAAGAATGATGATATTAAAGCAAAAATTGCATTTCACTTTTGAATCTGCTTTTCAATAAAAATAGAGCCTGTCTGACTGATAGGATAAAAAAGAATCAGATTATTGAGAATTTGACAATATCTGTTTTCATTCGTAATTATTAACATTTTTGTAGAATTATATGTAGGGAAAACGAACAATATTCAAGCTCAGAAGAGCAATAATCCAATGCAAATCAGACGAATTCCTAACATAGACCTCTAAAACATCAGAAGTGGAACAGGTGCCATGGAGTACGTAACGTAGCAACCGCTTTTAATAAAACGATGCTGAATGATAAAAATTGCAACGCAGCGCTTACTATAATAAATGATTGTCTTTATGGTTGATATTCTCAATAGCTTAGGCATAATTGTCGCTTAATGAAATTTTTGAAATACATAATTAGTGGTTGAGAATGTCAAATATTACTGCAATAATTTATTGCATTAAGTGTTGCATTGCAACATTTAATGATCTTTCTATCATTCCAAAGAGTTTTAAAATGAGTGGTTGCTACAAAGAATCCTCTGACAAAGGTAACATCCGCATTGTACTCCTTGTTATGTTAACGAAAAATACTCCGAATCAATTCAGTGGTAAAGTGATTTGTCGACCCTTTATTAAATATATTCTTCAAGTATACCCGTTTTACAAGTCAGATGCGTAGAAACGCTTATATGCCATGTAAGGGGTTAAACGACCTTAATTTGTGAACTTAATTTGAAAATAAAATCCTTTATCCGATTGATTAAGCAGAGTTATTTTAATATTAAGAATCCCAAACATTTTGTATTACTCTTTCAATGGTAGTTTAAACATATCTTTTTAAAAAAAACTTATCAATAAGTTTAAGAAATATTATGTGGACATACCACAAAAAAGCTGTATTTTTTTTAATCTGGGGAAGTTATATTATCTTTCTCATTGGGGATCCACAAAGGCCAGAGTTCAAAACCCAGCATTATTTATAATCCATTACTAATCATAGTTTTAGTTTATAAATACGTTAATTTTTCAAAGCAGTATAATTTACAATCAGTTAAGGCTTGCTTAATTGAAATATATTTGGGGCTAATTATTGATTTCCAACCTTATTCTGCAATAAAGCGGTAGTTACATGTCTCGAAATATAAGACAAAAAAGCTATAAGTGAAAATTATCATTAGTTTTGCTAGCATCAATTCATTTATTAAATATATTTGTTATTGTATATCATAATTCAAAAAATTATTAATACATACTGAAAACTGTTATCGACCTTCAAACTCTACATAATTTTAGATAGGTGAAGTGAAATGTAAGACAAAAATAAAGAAATACACATAATTTCCGCTGCCGAGTTTTATGTTGGTATAATAATTTGTTTCTAATGTTTCGATTTATTGTTCAAACAGGTATTTACATGAGTATATAAATACCTCTGATGTTTTGGAGGTCCACGTTCGCTGTTTAATAAACTTTTGAGCTTGAATATTGTTCGTTACCTCCGTACATTTTATTATACAAATCAGTCTATAGATCATCATCGAAGATTGAAAATTACAAATGCCATGAAAAAATTATTTAGAATTACACAATATGAATCTGGTACTGTAAGTTCATTTTTTAACTCCAAGAAAAGAAAACATTGTTTTTTATCCTGTCCACAGCTTTAACTATGCCCTCAAACTTTCTATTTTACCGAATTGAAGCAATTTAGTGTGTAGTGTGCACGTTCATAACCAGCGGCCGTCATAGTTTTCATTGTCATAAAAAGTTATCATTTGATTTTAAATTCAATTTTTCTCCCTCTGGATCAAACTATAGCTTGATATTTTTGGAAAATTAGATTTTTTTACACTGTGTGATGGCGGTAAATCTTACTTTTCTTGAGATTGAATAGATCATGTACATGTACGTGTATCTGTTAAGAATATGAGAATACATTGTATTATCTTCAAGAGCTTTGGCGAGAAATAGAAAACACAGAAAAAAAGAATAATATAAAATTACATCAAACACAAACCATGAGAATTTTTCTTTACCACATGTTTTAAATAACTAAAGTATTATGCTTTTACAGTTTCCATTTGTGTATTCTTTATTTGACCTCATCCATCTAATAAGAAGATTACAAACAGATACATTTTTCATGTAAAAAATTGTTTCAGCAAATAAATCAACAGAAGTGCAAACATGTACCTACTGAAACAGTTAGATGGAATATTCATCAGCTGTCATGAGGAGATCTCTTGTTGATTGATTAAACTTTTAGTTTTAATCTTGTTCATATGGGGAAAACATCCGAGATGGAAAATGAATCAGCTGCCATGGAGGAGAAAGCACCCTTGTTGACCGATCCCAAACACCGTTTGCCCCTTTCATGATCGGGAAAGATCGGAGAAATACGTAGAGAATTCAGCATGTCAAAATGGCCTAAAAACGCCATGTAGAATGAGAAACACACTTATCATTCGACATAATGTCTCTCTGTATCCATTACATCGACCATAAAAACTGCGAAATGAGGACTTAAAGTGAGGCTGTTGGTATTCTTGTTTTACAGACTTGTTTGTCTCATTTTTGTCGCATTTAAAAAAGAAATTCACATATGTACGTAGAGGCATGTTCTTGCATATATTTTTTTTTGATTGGTTATTATAAATCCAATATGCAGGTGACAGGGTTACAAGGCTTTATAAGTAAGACAAGTTGATCATAGAAAACTGAAAGTCATCATGCTCATAAAGAGAATTTGTATCCTTCGCGTAAGAAAAACGAAGCCTAATGCGTGCTCTGATGGGGGGTGGGTGTCGAATCCCCCCCCCCTTGAATTTGAAAACTTATTCCATGCATAAACTGAAGAGAAATCTTAAAAAATGTCAATATGAAGATATATGTTTGATTTTTTTTCCTAAAGTGGGTAAAGAATATTCGTTTTATAAATAAAATATTTATCACACCGTAATGATGATTTCATAAGAAAGTTTGTACACGCCAGACGAGTTTTATCACAAGTAAGGTAAGATGACGATAGTTAAATGAAAGTCATCGTGTTTTCTTACATTTATTTTAGGGAATTCATAATAACATTTTTAGAAACGGAATAGGACTACATCTACCAGAGCAAAACACGGGGCTTGTGCAGACGTGGAGACCGGTCCTTCGGATGAGACCGTAAAAACCGAGGTCCCGTATCACAGAAAGTGCTGGTACAATAAAATCACTTCTTGCTCATTGGCCCTAAGTGCAAAGTTTACAGTGTAGGACAAAATTTGCAGCTTCGCGCCGACAAGTGAAGGCGTCTCCATATGAGTGAAAAATTCTCGAGAGGGACCTTAAACAAGCTACGCATACACATTGTAAAAACTGGGTCAGTAGTACGTCTGAACAAATTAAAGATCATTATAAACAATTTTTTCGATGTACAAATTTCTCACACAAAATCATTCTCCGAGTATTGTAAAGTGATAGTTTAATAAAAAAAAAAATCACCTTTGGATACTCATTAGGACAGCCATTTTGGCGTCTCTAAAGCTTTCACTTGAAACTCGGTAACCTTTTTATTTGTGAAACAAAGGGTCACCTCTACAACTCATCCAAATTTCAGTGTAACTTTGGGTAGTTAGACTGTCTGTCCTACAACTGAATTTGAAATGAAATTAATTGTGTCATTTTGGTACTAATAAAATGGATATTCTTCATTAAGGATAGATAACAGAAGCAAACTTTTTTTTCAGAAATCAGCATTTTTTCCTCATAGATTAACATTTAATTCGGTAACCTTAATAATGTTTACCAAGTATAGTGGGAGAAATTAATAAGATTTTGTCAAGAGATTAAAAATTAGTGCAAAATTGTGTATGGAATTATATAGAATGCAAAACAAAGTCTCATATCTAAGCACAAAAGAAAACCTACATTTCTTTAATTTCTAGGAATTTGTTATTTATATCATTTCAAATCAAAATCAGTAAAAATATATAATATCAATCTAAGCATCAAATTTTTGTTTGTGTTATGTACCCTTAAAGTAATATACGCCGTATGGATGCCGATTTGTATGTGAAACAAAATAATTAAATGATTTGAGACACATAAAGTGTAATGAAAAAATAATATTTCCACAAAATTTAACTATAAAACTCGTTGTAATAACAGAACAATAAAGCAATATCTGCAATCAAGAATTCAGTCTTTTCATGAATATTGATAAAGGAAGTGCGTAAACAGTAGGTCTAAATATAGACACGTATGTCCACGGGAAATTATAGACAACGAGGTACGTTGCATTTTGACAACGATTATTAATAAAAGGTTAATATGCGTCATAACAGAGTATAGATGGTTGAAACTGAATACATTTAAAGATAAGTTATATTAATAGTAACACGCCATCCATGTCAAAAGTGAGTTGTATCTCAAAGGGCTTACCTCGTTTTCTTGACGCCGTGTTTGTTCATCAATCTAAAAGTAGCGACGGCGTCACGTGGTGGATTTACTTAAAAATAGATATTATTCTCCTTGCAGGATAATAAATAATTATAATTTGATAACTTTATAACGAATTTTATTTAAATGGTGTAATTTACAGCATTTTTGTAACTTTTATTGGTAAACAAAATATATAAATTTCCAGCCGTATTTTAAAATGGCGCACGCTATAGCGTATATTACTTTAATTCAAGTTATTATTATGTGGTAAAAGATTTTTGCAAATGGAGTTATTGCTCTTTAGGTATCTTATTTTCGACTTTTAAGAATGACTTTTGATTAACAATGTATTTTTATATTGTTTTGATGCCTGAACAATAACATATATCATTAATAATTATCTTTTTAGATACATATACCTACGGAAGCCCATTTAGGACCTTTAAAAATATTTTCGAAATTTGATATAACGAATTGTCGAATTTGTTAAAACAAATTATGGAATTCGTTTACACGAATTCAATTCGTTATAACAAGTTTTAGAATCTGTTAAAACGAGTTTAATTCGTATTAACAGATTTGAATTCGTTATAACGAATTCAAAGAAATTGTTATAACGAATTAAATTCGTTATAACAAATTCAACAATTCGTTATATCGGATTCAAAAATTTTCTTTGATAGGCCCTAAATGAGCTCCTGTATATACCGGATAATATATGAAAAATATTTAGGGATCATGCATACATTTTTACAAGGATGGGGCCGATTAAAAATATTATTCAAACATAAGCCACCTAAAAGGACATGGTCGAATGACTCAATGGCACAAATTCCAGGTTTTAATTCTTTCAGAACTAAATGTCAAACTAATGTTAAAAAAGAAATGGTTTACTTTCAACCTTAGAATTTTTACAATTTGTTAAAAGGAAGGAGTTTGAGACATATTTCATTTAGATTAAATTTTGGGAAGACGAAGAAAGCCTCCGTATGAGTTGAGTAATTGAAAACTTAAATATCAAATTAAGTTTGAATCACGCATCAAAATTTGAAAATAATCAAGAATTATTAGAAAAAAATGCATGAAAAATAAGCCTTATTGCTGGTATGACCTGTCAACACGGGATGTTTACTGCTCCTATTCACCAGATTCCACCTTTTAAATATCAAGACTTCGTGTTTTCTGCCTTCCTGACATGTATTTATACTACATGTTACAAAAATCTAATAGAATGTTTGAGATCAGTGACTGCATATAGTCGTCTTTCCTTTCTTCTTTACATCATAGCCTTTTTTTGATTTGAGGAATTCGCATGCATATTTCATAATTAGCTAATTAGCGATAAGTTTTGTTACACAAAGTTCATAGCGGCTAATATGAATGATCATTCGTATTAACTATTGTAAAATGTCCGACTCTGAAGCATGGCCAAAATATACAGCTCAATTTGATAATAAAAAAAGTTTCTCATGACTATGAAACGATTTGGAAACCTAAGTTTGCTTATTTTTCCACAGAGATTTAGCACTGCTACGATTTATAGGATTTCAGTTTAAAAACTGAAAATTTGTTTCAAATAGCAAGGTAAATTAGGCTTCTTGAAATTTTCATCGCAATGCATACTAATCTTGTTCTGATTGGTTTATGTCAAGGCAATTTAAAATTAGGATTTACGTATATGTTTGAAATAAAAATTTTAATATTTTTCAAGGAATAAAAAAAGTAAGAATATACAGAGTTTGAATATTGTTTTTATGCTAAGACTTCATGAATTTTTAATAAGAATTTTTTCAAACAATAATTTCTTTAAGAAAATACATTAAAATTCTAACAAGCAGTCAAAAAACAACAACAAAAAAAAAAACAAAAAAAAAAAAAACTGTAAAAAAAAAAAAGAGTAAATGAATAGTAATTTCATATAAACAGAAAAATGTTTTATTGAGCTCAGATTCAGCTAATAAACATAGCCATAAAAATTATTAGGAACATTTTACAAAAAAGAAGATAAAATGAAATTTGTATCATTCTCTTTGCCTTACATGTACTAAAAGTGCATTTCTTGCATAAATTATATGCACAATGAGGAAAGTTTTAAATATTAGGTAAAACGAGTATCATGTAACATGTATCCTTTTCCTGAAAATAAATAAAAAATATTTTTAATAGATAAAATGTTGATTGCATAAATAATAACTAACGGTAAAGAAATTATTGCATCTCTGAGATAAAAAGCATCAAGAGTTCACGAAGTTATATAAAATGTTCAAGCATATTTTATTTGAGAATTTGAAACAAAACCAGATTACATGCATTTACATTTACGATACAATTATTGGTCGAGGCTATTTGGTACCGCTTGTACGGCGGCGGGCAGGAGTTATCTTTCCATAAGTGCGTACGAGTTATCTCGCGTTACAACGGTGACATACATAAAATCTTACCCGCATTGAAAAGTTCCACTAAATCGTTCTATAAGACTTTTAATGTTTATCATTAAGGCATGTATGTAAAAAGCGTAATAATTAAAAGAGGGAAAATACCGTTAACTAATTGGGGATCTTTGGAGCATATACACATGTTGTATGTCTATTTCGCAGAAATAATTGCGGGGGGGGGTATCTTAACATAATATATAAAATTTATTCATTTTTTAAAAAAAAAAAAAAAATCTTTTTGATACAACACAGCCCCCCCCTCTAAGGACGTTTAATTTTTTTCATTCATTACTTATTTATTTTTCTGTTTTGCTTCTAAAGGTAATATTGTTTTGTTGTGCTCAAGAATTTTTTATTTACATTCACTGAGCACATAAAGTACAGACCTGTTTTTTTCAATGGAGAGTTGCAATTTCCCAGACCAATAGATATCAATTACCCCCTCCCCTGCACATACAAACACCCGACATCCGGCCCAGTTATGTACATGTAGTATCGTTTTTAATAGATTTAGGGGGCAGTCAGAGAAAAATAAACTATTAAATCTAATTTTAAAAAAAATTCATATTAATTGAGTGGCGTTTCCCAGACTTACAGATATACCCCCCCCCCGGAAAAAAAAATCACTCACACACAGATACACCCAGCCAATGCAAGACGCGGGATTTTATGAACGGAATGCGTCTTTAATATGTCGATATAATTTTTTTTTTGCATATATTGGTTTGAAGTAGGCATAAATGGTATAATTAAACAAAAATGTTCATAGCTATAGTTTTACGGCATATAATATTTCAAATAAACATGTACAATTAGATTTTTTTTTCAACGAAAAGTTTATACTTTTCATTCTAACTGCTCGAACAATTTTCATTTAATATTTAATTCCTAAGACATGAAATTATTTTATTTTCTATTTGGCATTTTTAAAAAAGGATCATTAGCGCACACAAATTACATTAGAGAAAAATATCAATTTATTTCACATCTCTCGATACAATGATCTTGTAAATGCAGCGAAAAAAAATACTGAACATAGAGCGAAAAAATATTGATTTAATTGGCGTGTCATTTCAAAGTTTTTCGCGCAGTAACTGGAAGAATTATAGATGTGTATTGAAATGTTTCTTCCGACTATTATCTACGGTGATCAAATAGGGTGCCATGAAAATGTGTCCAAAAACGAGAACATTTCTCTAAGGCATGGATTAGCAATGAACTTCCGTTGCATTCAACTGAAATAAAAAGAAAAAGATATCAAGAAAAAAAAGAAAGTATAAGTATGAATATGAGCCTAAACATGAAGAAAACACACACAACGTGAGAGTAAGGTACCCAGGGGAAAACCTTGTTATAAGAAATGCACATGTGAAATATTAAAGCCCTTGCACAACTGTTCAAAAGTTATGACCAAGATTAAAATAATTTAAATGTAGGTCTAAGTCCAAGGTCAGTTGTGGCATACAATAATGAATCACCCTAATTCTTACAGGTACATGTGTACTAACCTACCTGTATGAGGTATCAGAATATGAAGTTACCTGTAAGATCTTCCAGATAGTTTATTTATTAACTGTAATAGTCACCAGGTTATGAAGCTACTTATGTAGTGTTAATATGAATCAGGGTATGATAATTTCTATCTCTACAACAGATACCGACATAAAAAGCCAATCACCTATAACAGGGACTACATGTATATATGGAACTCTCCACCTGTAAGAGGTATAATTCAGAAAGAGAAGCTACTTACCTCAATTAGGTACTTCTAAAAGGTACGGAATTGCACTTCAGCTACCCTTATCAAGTACCAGATATTTAACCATTCTTGGTTCAAGTACATAAAACATCGCACCTCTCATACACGTCATTAAAACGAACCAATCTGTAACAGGTACATGATTTTAGCTCACCGGCCTGAAACAGGTACCAGATATTTACACAATAAAATTCTAGTACTTAAACCCTCCTGACTCTTCCAGATGTCTGATTATGACATACTGACCTGTAACAGGTACCAGCTTTAGCTCCCGACCTGTAACAGGTACCAGATATTTATGCATTCAAATTTTAGTACTTTAACCCTTCTAACTCGTAGAAATGTCTGATTTAAACATACAGACGTGTAACAGGTACCAGATATTAGGTCACCGACCTGTTATAGGTACCAGATATTTATCCAATCAAATTCTAGTACTTGAACCCTTCTAACTCTTACAGATGTCTGATTTAAACATACCGACCTGTAACAGGTACCAGATATTAGCTAACCGACCTGTAATAGGTACCAGGTATCCTAACCCTTACATGTCAATCAAATTCTAGTACTTTAACACTCTTCCAGATGTCTGATTATAACATACCAACCTGTAACAAGTACCAACTTTAGCGCCCGACCTGTAACAGGTACCAGATATTTATCAATTCAAATCTAAGTACTTTAACTCTTCTTACTCGTAGATATGTCTGATTTAAACAAACAGGCGTTAAACAGGTACCAGGTATTAGGTCACCGACCTGTAACAGGTACCAGATATTTATCCAATCAAATTCTAGTACTTGAACCCTTCTAACTCTTACAGATGTCTGATTTAAACAAACCGACCTGTAACAGGTACCAGATATTAGCTCGCCGACCTGTAGTAGGTACCAGGTATTTACACAATCAAATTCTAGTAGTTTAACCCTCCTAACTCTTACAGATGTCTGATTTAAACAAACCGACCTGTAACAGGTACCAGATATTAGCTCACCGACCTGTAGTAGGTACCAGGTATTTACACAATCAAAGTCTAGTAGTTTAACCCTCCTAACTCTTGCAGATGTCTGATTATAAATTACCGACCTGTAACAGGTACCAGCTTTAAGCTCACCGATCTATAACATGTACCAGATATTTAAACAAAATTCTAGTACTTTAACCCTCCTTACTCTTCCAGATGTCTGATTTAAACATACCGACCTGTAACAGGTACCAGTTATTAGCTAACCGACCTGTAATAGGTACCAGGTATTTACACAATCAAATTCTAGTAGTTTAACCCTCCTAACCCTTACGGATGTCTGATTATAAAATACCGACCTGTAACAGGTACCAGCTTTAAGCTCACCGACCTATAACAGGTACCAGATATTAGCTCGCCGACCTGTAATAGGTACCAGGTATTTACACAATCAAATTCTAGTAGTTTAACCCTCCTAACCCTTACGGATGTCTGATTATAAAATACCGACCTGTAACAGGTACCAGCTTTAAGCTCACCGACCTATAACAGGTACCAGATATTTACACAATAAAATTCTGGTACTTTAACCCTCCTGACTCTTCCAGATGTCTGATTATAACATACCGACCTGTAACAAGTACCAACTTTAGCTCCCGACCTGTAACAGGTACCAGATATTTATCAATTCAAATTTAAGTACTTTAACTCTTCTAACTCGTAGATATGTCTGATTTAAACAAACAGGCGTTAAACAGGTACCAGGTATTAGGTCACCGACCTGTAACAGGTACCAGATATTTATCCAATCAAATTCTAGTACTTGAACCCTTCTAACTCTTACAGATGTCTGATTTAAACAAACCGACCTGTAACAGGTACCAGATATTAGCTCGCCGACCTGTAGTAGGTACCAGGTATTTACACAATCAAAGTCTAGTAGTTTAACCCTCCTAACTCTTACAGATGTCTGATTATAAATTACCGACCTGTAACAGGTACCAGCTTTAAGCTCACCGACCTCTATAACATGTACCAGATATTTAAACAATAAAATTCTAGTACTTTAACCCTCCTTACTCTTCCAGATGTCTGATTTAAACATACCGACCTGTAACAGGTACCAGATATTAGCTAACCGACCTGTAATAGGTACCAGGTATTTACACAATCAAATTCTAGTAGTTTAACCCTCCTAACCCTTACGGATGTCTGATTATAAAATACCGACCTGTAACAGGTACCAGCTTTAAGCTCACCGACCTATAACAGGTACCAGATATTTACACAATAAAATTCTAGTACTTTAACCCTCCTGACTCTTCCAGATGTCTGATTATAACATACCGACCTGTAACAAGTACCAACTTTAGCTCCCGACCTGTAACAGGTACCAGATATTTATCAATTCAAATTTAAGTACTTTAACTCTTCTAACTCGTAGATATGTCTGATTTAAACAAACAGGCGTTAAACAGGTACCAGGTATTAGGTCACCGACCTGTAACAGGTACCAGATATTTATCCAATCAAATTCTAGTACTTGAACCCTTCTAACTCTTACAGATGTCTGATTTAAACAAACCGACCTGTAACAGGTACCAGATATTAGCTCGCCGACCTGTAGTAGGTACCAGGTATTTACACAATCAAAGTCTAGTAGTTTAAACCTCCTAACTCTTACAGATGTCTGATTATAAATAACCGACCTGTAACAGGTACCAGCTTTAAGCTCACCGACCTATAACAGGTACCAGATATTTACACAATAAAATTCTAGTACTTTAACCCTCCTGACTCTTCCAGATGTCTGATTATAACATACCGACCTGTAACTGGTACCATCTTTAGCTCCCGACCTGTAACAGGTACCAGATATTGAAGCTCCCGACCTGTAACAGGTTCCAGATATTTCTGAAATCAAATTGTAGTATTTAAACGCTTATAACTCTTACAGATGTCTGATTTTAATACATCGACCTGTAACAGTTTCTAAATATTAGCTCACCGACCTGTAACAGGTACCAGATATTGAAGCTCCCGACCTGTCACGTGTACCAGATATTTCTGCAATCAAATTGTAGTACTTTAACGCTTTTTACTCTTATAGATGTCTGATTATAACATACCGACCTGTAACAGGTACCAAATATAAGCTCCTGACCTGTTACAGGTACCAGATATTCATGCAATCAAATTGCAGTACTTTAACGCTTCTAAATCGTACAGATGTCTAATTCAAACATACCGACTTGTAACATGTACCAGATATTGAAGATTCTTACCTGTAACAGGTACCAGATATTAAAGCTACCGACCTTTATCAGGTACCAGATATTAAAGCTACCTGCCTGTAACAAATACAAAATTTAAAGCTGCCGACCTGTAAAAGGTACCGGATATTAAAGCTACCGACCTGTAACAGGTACCGGATATTTATGCAATCTGATACAAGATTAAAAAGGTCGGTATCAGATGTCTGATTATAACATACCGACCTGTAACAGGTACCAAATATAAGCTCTGACCTGTAACAGGTACCGGATATTTATGCAATCAAATTGCAGTACTTTAACGCTTCTAAATCGTACAGATGTCTAATTTAAACATACCGACTTGTAACATGTACCAGATATTGAAGCTTCTGACCTGTAACAGGTACCAGATATTAAAGCTACCGACCTGTAACAGGTACAAGATTTAAAAGCTACCGACCTGTAACAGATACAAGATTTAAAAGCTGCCGACCTGTAAAAGGTACCAGATATTAAAGCTATCGACTTGTAACAGATACCAGATATTAAAGCTACCGAACCGTAACAGATACAAGATTTAATAGCTGCCGACCTGTAAAAGGTACCAGATATTGAAGGTACCGACCTGTAACAAATACCAGATATTAAATCTACCGACCTGTAACAGGGCCCAGATATTAAAGCTACCGACTTGTAAGCGGTACAAGACTTCATGGTTATCGATCTCTAACAGGTATCAGATTTTAATGCTACCAACCTGTAACAAGTACCAGATAGTAAAGCGATAAACCTGTAAGCGACACCAGATTTAACGCTATCGACGTACCCTCAACTAGGTCCGTAGGTCCCCTGCTCAATTCACAACTATTGGGCCTGTTTACTTCGCTACAAAATGCAGTTCGTTGCACACGTAAAGTGAAAAAATAGAATAAATTAATCGAAATACTGTGAAAACTTCACAGTGTAAAAATAATAGCAGAAAAATTACTTTTGTCAAAAGAGTAAGCATCTGATAGGTATTAGAAAATGTACAGGGGGAGCAACATTAACTGCAATATTATAAGATGTATGATATATATAATTTTCATAGCTATGGATTATACTGTTTACAGTGAAATTATCTCTCCTGTTTTATTTTCGTCCCTTTTGTCCTCTTCTTGATTGGACGAATTTAAAACGGGGCGAATTCAAATTATACCTCATAATTTTTTAAACAGAAATATGATTGGGCGAATTTAAATGGGGCAAAGTTATTCACAAGTTCAAAAGGGCGAAAATAACACGGGGCGAAAATAACCCTGTATACAGTATTGGGTAACCTGTGGTCTCTCATATGATTTTATTATTCAATGCGAAGATATAGTATATTTTTAACACAATACCTAAACTCTGATCTCCTTAATATATCAGAGTAAACTCTCAGTCTTTGCATCTCTAACAAGCAGTGGGGGGGGGGGGGGTCTTGCCCCCTTCCACCAAACCCCTACCAATTCATTTCGCTCGAACTTTTCACCGATCCTTTAATAAATGGAAAAAATATTTGGTAAAATTATTTTATGTGTTATGAGGCCATGCCTCAATAGGCGACCTAATCAGTTTAACACTTTTGGCTTTATATATCTTACAGAGAAGATGTACCCCTTGTATTGCAAAGGTTGGGGATGAATTTCTCCTCCCCTTATTTCATGGAATGTACACATCAAATTCATAAACCAATCAAAACTACATTTAAAAAAGAAAAGAAATAAAACTTTTAAAAAATGCACAAATGGTGATTTATTTTTGGAATATATATACTGTATTTGTAGACAAGCAAGTTGACCAATCCTACAAATTCCAATTAAATACATTATTTAGAGAATTCGGAGATATTGTGTACTTTTTTTCCTGTCCAAAAATTATAGCCTCAACGTTTTTTGTAGTGGATATGAAAAATAATTCTACACATACAACAATTTTGAAATTATTGTCTCCTTAAAACTTTCTTAGCATCCTAATAATGTACAACAAATGATTGCCTTTGCATCATTCATATACTACATTGTAAGACATGATGTCTTTATTGATGTTCAGTTCAATATAAGACTACCGCTTGTTTCCATAAACTTGATACGGACACCAGTAGTAACAAAAAGTTTATATGTCCTGGGATCACTTTATGATTTATATCATTAGGGGACAGAGGTCACCTTATATTGCACATCATTAAGGGGACCAGAGGCCACCTTATAAGTACATAAGTACATCAATATTGGACCAGAGGTCACCTTATATATACAATCATCAATAGGGGACCAGAGGTCACCTGAAATATACATCAATAGGGGAACCAGAGGTCACCTAATATTGTACATCAGTAGGGGGATCAGTGCTGACCTCATATGTGCATTTTTAGGGGACAAGAGGTTATCTTATATGTACATCAATATGGGACTAGAGGTCACCTTATATATAAAGTCGAGCCTCATTTATCCTGACGCTTCGGTTCCCAGTCAATTTGTCCGGATATGTGAAGCATCCAGATACTTGAATCAACAGTTAAACAAGACAAAATAACATTAAAAAATTCCGTTCCGATGAAAAATCGTCCGGATACTGAAGCATCCGGATATCTGGCGTCCGGATATCTGAAGGTCCATTGTACATCAATGGGGACCAGAGGTAACCTAAAATGTACATCAATGGGGGACCATACAATATAAGGTAACCACTGGTCTTCCAACTGATTTATTAAATGATCAGAAATTTTGCTGCTCTGTGATTGGTCTAGACGCTATTTACTGGGGTGTACCTCAGAGTGAGTTCACCTCAAATGACGTTATGGGAGGTTTATTCGGGATTTCCCTCTTGACCAACCATAGATTTGCTTACAGCTTTTTCGACCAATCAGATTGAGTGTTTCAAAGCATGTGTCGGTGTGAATGTAAACATGTCAGACGCCATTACCAAGGAGATAAAAAAAAACTTTTGAAAGTATATGGTTGAGTATTTATTGTTTCATAATATTGTTTTCAATTTTTAACTACAACAATGTAGTTGTTAATCAGATAAGTGGCAACAATTAAATATTATGAGTGTATTTATTTGATGGAGACAAGAATTAAAGTGTAAAAGTGTCAGGGATGCTATATGCCAAATTTGGTTGAAATTGGTTAAGCAGTTTAAGAGAAGTTTTGAAAATATTCTAAAGCACGACGGCCGACGATCTACAAAGAAAACAGATAGCAATAGGACACTTGAGTGAATCAAGTGACCTAAAAAATCAAAGGTGCATATGACAAAAAAGCACACTGGGTTGTATACAGCAACAAAATTTTACTACAAGAAACGAGCTCCAGAGGCCCAATGGCCTTAAGGCGATCTTATGATAAATTGCAAAACAATCAGTTCTACTTGAAGCCTCTAAATATTTCGCAAATTAGGATAAAGCCTTGAAGTTTTAAAAGCAGGTCATTATGATCAACATTTTGTTTAAAACAGAGATAAACCAAGATGAATCAACTGCCAAAACCCCTTATTAGCTTCAGCATTCAAATAAAGCCATGAGATTCCAAAAGTAGGCCATGCTGAACTACCTTTTGTTTAGGTAAACATACCCCTGGACCTGAAGGATGCCTCATCTGACAAAGGTTGATGATTTAAAAGTCTCTTTTACTTTAAATATATGTATGTAGATAAGTTCAAAAATATGTTCAAAATGTGACGTACTTTTGAGTCAACATTGTACGAGGTTCTTCGAAGCTGCTAGTATTTATTGTGAGCAAAATATTATCGAAGTTTATAAAAACAGTTTTGGTGTTTTCAAGACCTTTGTGAAAGGGTGATGCATTGAATGATTTTTAATCTACAACGAATTCTCATCATGTATGTAAGCTTTTATTACTTGTAAGAAGATTGTACTTGCCACCAATATCGTCGATATCGGCGATAATGTCACGATATCGAATCCTCTTTTATTTTTGCTGATATTTACAGGAAGGATAATTTTGTTAAACAGAAATTATTCTTTTACACACACAATTACAAAGAAATATTTTAGCAAACTATAAAGAAAACTAATTTGTCAATATTGTCCAAGAACCAATTCGATGTCGATATCGACGATATCGACAGCATTTTGGTATTGATCCTGACTAGAACCATAAAATGGAAATAATGGACACCATATATGAGACTTGGTGCTATTTTTATATCGTCGGTATCGGCAATACCATGACGATCCTGATACACCGTACAAGCACTTTGCTATTTTGAAAATTCCGTAATAAAATAATTATACAAAACCAAAAGCAAAGATGGTATAGATTCATTGTCAGCATGGATATGTAAATAAAATTAGAAAAAGATTAAAGGTTTTCATTGTCTCGGATAAAATTTAGCTTAAGGTCATATTTTTAGGTAAAATTTGGTAAAATCATTAATATGTTTTACAATCAGGATTCGATCGACAATAAGGCCAAAAAATAATGAGAAAGTACGTACGCACAAGTACCTCATAATGATAGAAGTATGCAAAAAATTATTCGATATCGATACGTTATCGACGATATCGATGACATGTACAATCTTCGAACAAGGAACCTATTTAAATTAAAGATACACATACACAGAACCAAGTACGGTACTTAGCAAGGGGTGAGAAACATGATTCGATATAACGAGGCGATAAAGTCGATATCGACACCACAGGCAAACTTCATAAAAGCGATAGTACTCAAGTTACTCACGTTAAAAACAATATTAAAATTTTGTAATCATAAACCATGAGCAATCATGATTTGATATCGACACGATATCGTGGGTATTAGCAGTAAAGAAAATTACGGTAAAAGAAAGTATTCTATTATACAAAGAAATATATAAACACACTATAAAAAAGTTATCCGTCCATATCGTTACTACTTCGTGTCTAGAATATAAATCAATTTGAACAAACCTGAATCTACTCTACCTGATAATGATCCCAAATGAGTTACGTCTTTCCTGGAAAAGAAGATTTTTTAATAATGGTATTAATTTTTCACTTATTTGTAACTACCCTTCATTCTAAAAACTTTAATATCCTTAATCAAGGATACTCCGAGCCAAGTATGGCTGAAATTGGCTCCTTAGTTCTAGAAAAAAGTTGGTACTGTTAAATGGTTTACGATGACGACAACGCTAACAACATGACATAACATCTGTTAGAAGTAATTATAATCTTTCTTTATAATCTGGTACCTAGACGAGGTACTGATCTAACATACAGAGCCTGTTACAGGTCGGTAGCTTTAATATCTGGTACATGTTAGAGGTCGGTATCTTTAAAATCCGGTACCTGTTACAGGTCGGTATCTTTTAAATCTGGAACCTGTCACAGGTCGATATCTTCAATATATGGTACATGTTAGAGGTCGGTATCTTTAAAATCTGGTACCTGTTACAGGTCGGTATCTTTAAAATCTGGTACCTGTTAGAGGTCGGTATCTTTAAAATCTGGTACCTGTTACAGGTCGGTATCTTTAAAATCTGGAACATGTTAGAGGTCGGTTTCTTTAAAATCTGGTAGCTATTACAGGTCGGTCGCTTTAACATCTGCAGGTGTCGCTTACATGTCGGTAGCTTTAATATCTGGTACCGTTTACAGGTCGATAGCATTATTATCTGGTACCTGTTACAGATCGTTAGCTTTTAAATCTGGTACCTGTTACAGGTCGGTCGCTTAATATCCGATACCCGAAACAGCTCGTTCGCTTTAAAATCTGGTACCTGTTACAGGTCGGTCGCTTTAATATCTGGTATCCGCTTACAGGTCGATAGCTTAATATTTGGTATCTGTAACAGGTCGGTAGCTTTAATATCTGGAACCTGTCACAGGCAGGTCGTTTTAATATCTGGTATTGCTTACAGGTCGGTAGGTTTGTTATAGGTCGGTAGTTTTAATATCTGGTACCTCTAACAGGTCGGTAGCTTCAATATCTAGTACCTGTTACAGGTCGGAAGCTTTAATATCTGGTACCTGTTACAGGTCGGTCGCTTTAATATCTGGTACCACTTACAGGTCTGCAGCATTAATATCTGGTACCTGTTACAGGTCAGTAGCTTTAATATTTGGTACTTATTACATTATTATTTGAAATCTTGTACGTGTTACAGGTCGGTCGCTTAAATAACTGGTACCTGTTACAGGTCGGTAGAATTTAAATCTGAAACCTGCTAGAGATCGATAGCTTTAAAGTCAGGTACCTGTTACAGGTCGGTAGCTTCAATATCTGGTACCTTTTACAGGTCGGCTGCTTTAAATCTTGTATTTGTTACAGGTCAGTAGCTTTACTATCTGGTACCTGATACAGGTCGGTAGCTTTAATATCTGGTACATTTTACAGGTCGGCAGCTTTTTAATCTTGTATCTGTTACAGGTAGGTAGCTTATAAATATTATACCTGTTACAGGTCGGTAGCTTTAATATCTGGTACCTGTTACAGATCAGAAGCTTCAATATCTGGTACATGTTACAAGTTGGTATGTTTAAATTAGACATCTGTACGATTTAGAAGCGTTAAAGTACTGCAATTTGATTGCATAAATATCCGGTACCTGTTACAGGTCAGGAGTTTCAATATCTGGTACCTGTTACAGGTCGGTGAGCTAATATTTGGTACCTGTCACAGGTTGATATATTAAAATCAGACATCTGTAAGAGTCAGAAGGTTAAAGTACTGCAATTTGATTGCATAAATATCTGGTACCCGTTACAGGTCGGGAGCTTCAATATCTGGTACCTGTTACAGGTCGGTGAGCTAACATTTAGAAACTGTTACAGGTCGATATATTAAAATCACACATCTGTAAGAGTTATAAACGTTTAAGTACTACAATTTGATTTCATAAATATCTGGTATCTGTTACAGGTCGGGAGCTTCAATATCTGGTACCTGTTACAGGTCGGTGAGCTAATATTTGTTACCTGTTACAGGTCAATATATTAAAATCAGACATCTGTAAGAGTTAGAAGTGTTAAAGTACTACAATCTGATTGCATCAATATGTGAAATCCGTTACAGGTCGGGAGCTTCAATATCTGGTACCTGTTACAGGTCGGTATATAAAAATCGGACATATGTTAAAGTTAGGGGGGTAAAAGTACTAGAATTTTGTTGTGTAATAACTGGTACCTGTTACATATCATTAAGCTAATATCTGGTACCTGCTACAGGCCGGTATGTTTAAATTGGACATCTGTACGAGTTTGAAGGGTTAAAATACTACAATTTGATTGTATAAATATCTGGTACCTGTTACAGGTCTGGAGCTAAAATTTGGTACCTGTTACAGGTCGGTATGTTTAAATCAGACACCAGTTTCAGTTAGGAGGGTTTAAGTACTAGAATTTGATTGTGTAAATATCTGGTACCTTATACAGGTCGATGACCTAATATCTGGTACCTGTTACACGTCTGTATGTTTAAATCAGACATCTCTACGAGTTAGAAGGGTTAAAGTACTAAAATCTGAATGCATAAATATCTGGTACCTGTTACAGGTCGGGAGCTAAAGTTGGTACCAGTTACAGGTCGGTATGTTATAATCAGACATCTGGAAGAGTAAGGAAGGTTAAAGTACTAGAATTTTATTGTGTAAATATCTGGTACCTGTTATAGGTCGGTGAGCTTAAAGCTGGTACCTGTGACAGGTCGGTATTTTATAATCAGACATCTGGAAGAGTTAGGAATGTTAAAGTACTAGATTTTGATTGTGTAAATACCTGGTACCTATTACAGGTCGGTGAGCTAATATCTGGTACATGTTACAGGTCGGGAACTAAAGTTGGTACTTGTTACAGGTCGGTATGTTTTAATCAGACATCTGGAAGAGTAAGGAGGGTTAAAGTTTAAATATCTGGTACATGTTATAGATCGGTGAGCTTAAAGCTGGTACCTGTTACAGGTCGGTAATTTATAATCAGACATCTGTAAGAGTTAGGAGGGTTAAACTACTAGACTTTGATTGTGTAAATACCTGGTACCTACTACAGGTCGGCGAGCTAATATCTGGTACCTGTTACAGGTCGGTTTGTTTAAATCAGACATCTGTAAGAGTTAGAAGGGTTCAAGTACTAGAATTTGATTGGATAAATATCTGGTACCTGTTACAGGTCGGTGACCTAATACCTGGTACATGTACCTGTTTAACGCCTGTTTGTTTAAATCAGACATATCTACGAGTTAGAAGAGTTAAAGTACTTAGATTTGAATTGATAAATATCTGGTACCTGTTACAGGTCGGGAGCTAAAGTTGGTACTTGTTACAGGTCGGTATGTTATAATCAGACATCTGGAAGAGTCAGGAGGGTTAAAGTACTAGAATTTTATTGTGTAAATATCTGGTACCTGTTATAGGTCGGTGAGCTTAAAGCTGGTACCTGTTACAGGTCGGTATTTTATAATCAGACATCCGTAAGGGTTAGGAGGGTTAAACTACTATAATTTGATTGTGTAAATACCTGGTACCTATTACAGGTCGGTTAGCTAATATCTGGTACCTGTTACAGGTCGGTATGTTTAAATCAGACATCTGTAAGAGTTAGAAGGTTTAAAGTACTAGAATTTGATTGGATAAATATGTGGTACCTATTACAGGTCGGTGACCTAATATCTGGTACCTGTTACACGTCTGTATGTTTAAATCAGACATTTCTACGAGTTAGAAGGGTTAAAGTACTTAAATGTGAATGCATAAATATCTGGTACCTGTTACAGGTCGGGAGCTAAAGCTGGTACCTGTTACAGGTCGGTATGTCATAATCAGACATCTGGAAGAGTCAGGAGGGTTTAAGTACTAGAATTTTATTGTGTAAATATCCGGTACCTGTTTCAGGCCGGTGAGCTAAAATCATGTACCTGTTACAGATTGGTTCGTTTTAATGACGTGTATGAGAGGTGCGATGTTTTATGTACTTGAACCAAGAATGGTTAAATATCTGGTACTTGATAAGGGTAGCTGAAGTGCAATTCCGTACCTTTTAGAAGTACCTAATTGAGGTAAGTAGCTTCTCTTTCTGAATTATACCTCTTACAGGTGGAGAGTTCCATATATACATGTAGTCCCTGTTATAGGTGATTGGCTGTTTGTGTCGGTATCTGTTGTAGAGATAGAAATTATCATACCCTGATTCATATTAACACTACATAAGTAGCTTCATAACCTGGTGACTATTACAGTTAATAAATAAACTATCTGGAAGATCTTACAGGTAACTTCATATTCTGATACCTCATACAGGTAGGTTAGTACACATGTACCTGTAAGAATTAGGGTGATTCATTATTGTATGCCACAACTGACCTTGGACTTAGACCTACATTTAAATTATTTTAACCTTGGTCATAACTTTTGAACAGTTGTGCAAGGGCTTTAATATTTCATATGTGCATTTCTTATAACAAGGTTTTCCCCTGGGTACCTTAACTCTCACGTTGTGTTTGTTTTCTTCATGTTTAGGCTCATATTTATGTTCCCCAAACGAAGTTGGGGAACATATTGTTTTTACTCTGTTTCTTCTTATTATTATTATTATTATTATTTTTCTTCTTCCTGGGAAAATCTTTTCCGCGAATGATCTTGTAAACTACACGTCCGACTCAGGTGAAACCTTTTTAGGGTCAGTAGGCATGTTATGTAGATTTGCCGAACAAGGGTCATTTTGCGCGCACGTGCTTGCAAGAGCGAGCACGTGCAACGCGTGAAATGACCAAAATAATAGATACAGCCGTAACTTTTCTATTTTTTGATGATATGCTTTGATACTCATAATATAAGTATATATTAGTAGTATAGACGTGTTGACATGGTCAAAATAGCAAGATCTCACGCACATGCACGTGCGCTTCGCTCTGATTGGCTGAAACTAAAGTCTCAATATCTTTCTTGTTTTTCGTCATAATCCTATGAAATTTTGAACTTAGTCACACATTATGAAGATCTAAAGTATGATATATAATAATTTTCATGAAAGCACGTACATGCGCGTGAACTGGCAAGAGCTCGCACGTGCAACATGTGAAATTACCAAGATGATAGATGAAGCCGTAACTTTTATATTTCTTGATGGAATTTTTTGAAACTCACAATGCATAAATACAGTAGTAGTATGGACAAGATGACATGGTCAAAATTGCAAGATCTTACGCGCATGCACGTGCGCTTTGCTCTGATTGGCTGAAACTAAAGTCTCAATATCTTTCTTGTTTTACATCATAATCCTCTGAAATTTTGAACTTAGTCACATATTATGAAGATCTACAGCATGATATATAAGAATTATCATGAAAGCACGTAAATCCATATGTGCTGTAATCTGACTGGCTGAAACTTAACATGGCTATATCTTTCTTGTTTCTCAACAAAACAGGATGAAGTTTAGAATATGATTAGCTATTATGGATTTCTACAGGATATTGCTATCAAAATTGAATGCAAGGACGTGTTTGCATGCACATGCGCACACGCAATGCGTAAATGAACAATATGTTTGAAAAACGGTAAAATTTACATTTTCATGACTTTTTATTGATTTCTGGAATATAAAGATATGTTAATGGTTTAGACAACATGTCATGATCACTTTGCATGTGCATGCACGTGCGTTTGCGAACAATGCGTTAAATGACAAAAAGTTGATATCATTGTAGTTTTTAAAATTCTTTTTTGAAATCCTGCGATACTAAGCATATTGAAAAAAGTTTTAAAGGAAATTTGCACAAAAAGGAAGTTGGGGAGCGTTTGGGGAACATCTGTAACGGTCCCCGTTACAATTAGAACTAGTCATACTTATACTTTCTTTTTTTCTTGATATCTTTTTCTTTTATTTCAGTTGCATGCAACAGAAGTTCATTGCTAATCCATGCCTTAGAGAAATGTTCTCGTTTTTGGACACACTTTCATGGCACCCTTTTTGATCACCGTAAGTAATAGTCGGAAGAAACATTTCAATACACGTCTATAATTCTTCCAGTTACTGCGCGAAAAACTTTGAAATGACACGCCAATTAAATCAATATTTTTTCGCTCTATGTTCAGTATTTTTTTTTTCGCTGCATTTACAAGATCATTGTATCGAGAGATGTGAAATAAATTGATATTTTTCTCTAATGTAATTTGTGTGCGCTAATGATCCTTTTTTAAAAATGCCAAATAGAAAATAAAATAATTTCATGTCTTAGGAATTAAATATTAAATGAAAATTGTTCGAGCAGTTAGAATGAAAAGTATAAACTTTTCGTTGAAAAAAAAATCTAATTGTACATGTTTATTTGAAATATTATATGCCGTAAAACTATAGCTATGAACATTTTTGTTTAATTATACCATTTATGCCTACTTCAAACCAATATATGCAAAAAAAATTACTAGTATATCGACATATTAAAGACGCATTCCGTTCATAAAATCCCTCGTCTTGCATTGGCTGGGTGTCTGGCCTTTTCAAGAAAATGCATTTTTCCCATATTTTTAAATATGGTGGTTTTTGCTTGAAAATTTAAAAAAATCTTGAGAGTCATTTTTGATTTTATAACAACCCTATATATATGTGTAATTTTTTAATAGAATACTTCATTTTTGAAAAAAAAGACTTGTGAGACAGACAGACGGATGGATAACGGACAAAGTTTAAGTCATCGGCTCTGGTAAGCAGAAATATGCATAAATACCTCCACTCTCCTCCATTTCAAACTCTGAAATCCTCGATTTTGCAGCGAGTCTGTGCAATAGAAAAACCTCGTCATATTTGCCAACACCTGAAGCGAGATCAAATTCTATCCCAAATTCCACGGGCGATTCTCCAGATTTACCAGACAGTTTCAACGAACTTTTAACGTTTGTCTCCTATATATTACACAATGAAAACATGCTTTATTAGAGACAAAAGTTTTAACTATTATTTTTTTTTATTTTTTTTTCAAAACATTGGTTTTTTTCAAAGACGAACGCATCTTTTATATTTTTTAATATAATTTTAATAGCTTGAAGAGTAAAGCAATGAATATGGACTAAACTCACTTTCGGTATTTCTCCTGAAATAATGCCATACAAAATCAGCCTATCTCCTTGGAAAATAGTCGGTACTTCTTTAGGGATATTTAGGATTGAGCACCCATCTGGTAAACTCCATGTTAAGAACAAGTCTTTAATTGTTGGACAGAGACTGCTTTTCATGACGGACATTACCTTTTATTTAAATTAGAATTAATCAAGTGGAAAAAAAAATTACAGTAGAACAATGAAGACGGAAAAGTTAAAAAAAAAAAGTACATGGATTTCATAATGAAATAATGTTTAATGGAGATAAACAATATTTAAGCTCAAAAGTCCATTAAACAATACAATTTTGGAAAAGAGCAAACACGGACCTCTAAATCATGAAAGGTGGGATCAGGTGCTATGGAGGAGTAAGCATCCCCTGTCAACCGGTCACACCCACCGTTTGCTCCTTTTCAGTATAGGGGAAAAAATTGAAAATCTATCGACAATTCAGTGTGTAAATAATAGCCAGTTAATATGAAAAACATCCGTCGTCTATTACCTTATTTTGCAGTCTTTCACTGTCTCTGACAAATGTAGCCTTTCCTTTACCTGCCTCAGCTACATCGCGTATCAATGCAGTTGAACACCCATCACCAATCCCGAACGTAAATACCCTGAATAGTTAAATTGATTATATTAATATTTCATGATATTAAATGAAATATTTCGTTACCTGATATTTAAAACTATTCCACAATATTATCAAATTTGAAAATTTGTAAATTAATTTTAAATAAGAATTTCCCAGGATATAATTGTCTGATAAGATTTGTAATTTTTGAAAACATACAAGTTTTTCGGATTACAAAGTTTATTTCTATATACTTGTATCTAATATGTGTTTTGTAAAGAAAATCAAAGTCACATAATTGAGATGAGATGTTGCAAAACATCTATTAACTAGTTAAATATGAAATCTGTAGGACCTAAAGCTACACTTATTTTATTAGAATTAATTGTTCCAAAATTAGCGTTGAACTACAGTGTTGATATGCATTAGGTATAAAATTGGCTCATCACATTTACTGATGGAAAGACAACTTAAAAACTGAAGTGAATCATTTATAAGCCAGTGTTTGTGACTTTTATACTACATCGACGCATTCCTACTTTATGCATGACAGAGGGTCTTTCAATAAATAAATGCAAAATGTTATCTTAAAATTAAGAAAAAAAATAAGAATTTCTCATTTTTAATCCTTCAAGACATTCCCTGTTTAATTTTTACACAAATCTAATATTTTTGTACTCATGATCAGAACATCTCAGCATACTCGTTTTAAAAGATGTTCAAAAGACAATCATGAATAGCATTCTCCATGACATACCTAGACCTGTAAAATCTAAGTTTTTTCCTTCAGTTTCTAGAATAAAAAGATAACCGAGAGATTTAGCAAAAATGGAGCTGACTAAGTTCTGTAAACGTTCCTTCTTTTGAAATTTCCTTAACATTCTATGCTTATTTGCAGCAGCATTGTCAGACGTAAGAAAATTACCTGGGCACCAGTATTCGCTCTGGGGAACCGGTATTCAACCATCTCTGATAGAGAAACTGCTGAACCTTCCTTTATACGATTTTAACATGAGAACTATTATTGATGGTCGCTCCTATTGGAACCTGAAATCTATTCCCAAAAAATCGTAACTTTATAAAACTACAGCATGAACTTACGATAATCCTAAGATTAAAGTTACGAGCTATTCATAAAAATGGTCGTAAGATTGACACATCAGTGAAAATCGATCGTAGGATTTTTCCTTCCTTTGGTACCGACAATTGATCATATGGACCAGTGCGATGTGCGGGAAAAGCGAAAGAAGCAGACGATTGCGCAACATCGACCTGAAAATGATCGACAGTACCAGGAAAAGGAATTGGAGTGCCGAAGAAATATCTCTCCTCGTTGATTTTGTGTCCGAGAGGAAAGATGTCCTGGGTGGCGATTTTCTTTGGCACTCACCTCGTGTAATATAGAACTTATCGACTGAAGAGAAAACTTATATAAGGATTATTTAGAGCTCTTGGCTTCTTTTTGCAATAATTGAACAGCAGCTTTCTCTCTTATTGCACTTTTTATTATTGTTCTTCCTTTGACAGTGTTTTATGCAATACAAAGTGCACCAATGTTTTGACACCCATTCCTAATGATTATCATACCTTGTTCTTGAAATAATGTGTATTTTAATAGATAATTGCCCAACCTTGTGTTCGTTTGACTCCTCACTAATTTGACAATCTCTTGAACGTTACCAACTTCACCATCTGTCAGCAAAAACATCTAGAGAGAATATCCAGGAGAAAATAAAATATTCGTGGACAAAAATTCTTAAATCTTCTCAAGAAGAAAAGGAAAAAAAGTTTGGAAGGATGGCTAGCTATACATTTATGTTAATGACAATTTTGATTTAAGTATTCATGGTCAATTTGTAAAAAAAAATTATGGAAAGGGGTTAAGTTTTTAAAAAGTGCCTTTGACCTGTCTGACATCCTTGGTCGCTTTATCTTCGAAAATTTTCACCAAAGCTTGATAAATCTTCGTTCCACCCATATCAGCTTTCATCTCTCTCTGAAGGTCCATTGCTTCCTCCATGCTTTCTTCTGAGTAAGGTTTGCTCCTATAATTTCATTTCCTTAGAAGCTTTTACTTCATAAATGTATTTATATAGCTAATGGAAATGTACATCTATACATGTCATATTTTGTTTCCTTTATTGGAGTCTATATTAAAGTAAAATACAAGTTGATGATTATTTTAAGTCATGAAAAATAATGACGATTGACTAAGAGATTGGGTAGGAAACACCTCAAGTCTACTGCAATGGTAAAGATTTAAAAATACTTTATAGCTTACGTTGGAAAAAGAAGTGAGAAATCGCTGCCAAAGCTGACCACATTGAAGTAACAGTTGACCGGCAAGCTTTTTAAGAGGAGAAGTAGTGTTTCCTTCGCCTTTTCAATGCGAGAAAACATAGAACCTGATAAAAGAAGACCAGAACATTAAATGGACTCTTTGGCATGTTCAGTTTCTTTGATTGAAGTAATGCTTTCTGTTTGTGTTCATGATTAGTTCAGCGTATATGACTATTTCAAGTTTTCATTCATCTTAACAGATAGAGGTATCAAGATTAATAATAAAATAAACTTACCAGAACGATCAATCAAGAAAACGAATTCATGTGAATCATTGGTTTGTAAGTTGGAAAACGAGGGAGAAAAATTTACCATCAACACATCCGACGATAGGAAACCACCTGCAATATTAATAAAACACTTATTATTAATTACTTTATAAAAATACGAATGCATAGATCTTTTAATAAGAAGTTCATCTATCTATTCAAAATTATTCAAATATAATAATGGCTGCAATACAAAAGTACCTATGGACTTGCGGATACTAGTACATACTATATGTTTTTCATGTCTATACATGGCATTATATTGATTAAATTCAGAATATGAACAAAACAGTAAATTAAACTACTGAAAAATATTGTAACAAGAAGTCAATTTACTTTCATTATCCTCCTTCCCCTTCTCCAGAACTGCACATGGTTCATTAAAGCCTTTATAATGCAGCTCTAGAACGAAGTCCTTTCCAAGTCCTGGCCTTTTTGACACAGTGTACTACAACAATTTATGACAACCTCGATAGTAAAATTCGTACTTACCGAAAACTGTTTTTTCTTTACAAATTCATATGGATCACGCATAATATTAAACTAATGTAAAGTAAGTGGGCTTTTTTCATACATACTGCGGAAGTTAATACTCTATCTGCAGTGACGTCCATTGTTATTTTTTCTGAAGAAATGCAGCTATTCCCTCCTCCAGCGACTTTAACATCGAAATTGATGAAAAAGTCCTCCATGTACATCATACCTTTGTCAGAGAGTGAGGGCAAGACTTTAAGCTCCCCTCCTGTCGCTCCATCAGGTGGTGGGAATGGGCTGCTTCCTGTTTTTTTTTCAAATAAAAGAAAAGGTTGTATACATTACAAAAGATATAAATGTAATTGTAAAAAAAAAAATCTAGGTGAACGTATAAAATTCAAAGTATGGTGTTCACCTCGCCCTATGGGTTCAGTAAATATTGTATTCCTCAGGTGGCAATATCACCATATTAATCCTAGAAACATCAATTATTATATAATATACATGTGGTACAATTTATTTCTTTTAAACTGCAAACAAGGCACTTTTCTGTATGATCCCATAGAAAATGAAACTGTAATTTTTAACGATCCCTATAATTATAGTATGCTTGCTTACCACAGTCAGGGACATATCTGGGATTGAGAACAGTAGGTAGTGTTAATATTCCAATGTCATCTGGTTCCATGTCTATTTCTCTGGCGTATGCGAATGTTACCTTGGCAGACTTCTTTCCGGGAAGATTTCCCAACTTCAGCCGAAATACATCAGCATAATCATCGTCCATTGCCATGTACAATCCAACATAATTATTTTCGATAGCATTTTCATATGTTTCCTTTGCCTGTCAACAAATGTGTTGTTGATGATTTCATGTTTTCAATTTGATTTCAAATGAAGGGTGTATATAATATTATATAAATATTGCATGTAGTTGACTGTAACATTGAACATTTTCACCCCAAGAAAACCATTGTCAACCGAGGAGCAGCTGAGGTTGACAATGGTTTTCAAGGGGTGAAAATGTTCAATGTGACACTCAACTACATGCAATATTTATTATATTGTACCGAATGTTTTATACAAATACATATAACAGTGAACCGTGCGCGCATAGATTCTGTGCAGTCGCTATTTTTTGGAATATCACCCGTTGTCAAGCAATGTTGACTGTTGCTACGCTGGAGGGCATGGCTTCATTATTCAGTGGGTAATAGTATTTTTTAACATGTTTCTCGACCAATCAGATTCAACTAATTTATATGAAAGTATAATATAAAATATTGGAGAGGGCAACATTGTATTGCAGCTAGATTACCTGATGACCATATATATATGTATATCATACCTGAGATTTCTCCTGAACCTCGGCTACTATGGTCCTGTTTTCGATCTCCGCCTCAAACCTGTAGACCACCGAACCCTCATCCACTGGGAACACGAACTCTGTCTGGACAGCTTCTGTAGAGTTGTTGATGTAATACAGATCTGATTCTACACAGGCAACGAAATTCACCACCGTCACCCTGATGTCAATTCTTTGTAGAGGAACTAACCAAAATGGGAAAAAATTATCAGAATAAGGAAAACTAAGTTTGTAAAGAACAATATCTAATCCACAAAGAGGCCATTTGTTTTCTGATGTAAGAATTTTCAAATCGAAGACTGTTTTCTTTGCATGCTTGAACAATATCAATATTGAATAATAATATTAAAGAACATAAAAAAAAACAAAGTTTTACTGCTTCAACTTATTTATTTGCTTTCCCTAGTTATGTTTCTTTTTTTAAAAAAATGGATTATTTTCAAATAGTATTCCGCAAAAAAGACGGTTTCTTTTACCTAACAAAAACATTCCTTTCGATAAACTTCATTTACATATTGTTACAAAATTCAAATAAGTGCATAGTAATTACAGCATGAATTCTGCTTCGCTCAAATCATTTACAAAATACCTTTTTGACTATATATTTTTTCTAACGTACCAGTTTCCTCAGGGATCCCAGATTCATTGTACAGGACGAGTCCATGTCGTAATCTCTCCATTTTACCTATAGTAAGTTATCTGAAAATGATTTATAAATATCAAGTGAAATATAAAAATGATTCTTAATACAACAATTCTACATGCAAACATCTTTTTGTAACTTTGTCCTAAATTCAGGAGAACACTGTGGTCGGCTCTATTCGGGTCCCTAACCATTTTACCAACTTGTACCGGAGGTCCAGAAGTGTAACAACATACTGTCTTTTCCATTAATATAGAGAGATTAACAATTCCATTGCGACATTCTAATTATGGTACTAAAATGTTTGATAAAAAATATTGAAACACACTTCAAATACCATATATATTTTATACAGATACTTGTGGACAGGACCAACCCCCTCCCAACAATATTCACTCCCGGGGCTTATTGGACTTTTTTCACAAATTATATTTATCACACTTATTCCACATGTTAACAATAGGAAAAAATCGTAGAAACCCCAAAATAATCCCTCCACAAAAATAACCTGTAAGTACTATACATTATAAGAGAGATAATTTAAAGTGGGGCATTTTTTTTGTGGTGCGATTATTTTGGGGGTTTTACGGGTTTTTTTTCCTGTTTTAAACATGATGAATAAGTGTAATACATGTATAAATAACTTGTGAAAAGAAATGTCCAAAATGCCCCGGGGTTGAATATTGTTAGGGGGGGTCCTGTCCAAAAGTACCTGTTGAACGAACGTAAGGTTCTGAAATGTTCTGATTTATTAAGGCATAGACTTACAAAGTGCATAGATCTCTGAATCCAAAATATACGTATATGTGTACCTCAGGCCGATGCTATGGAATGTACGTACCTGTACACTGTATTTACCGGAGTCATACTGTATGAGAATTGTGCTTTTTTCTCAGATTTAGTTGTTAATTGTTGATGCTGAAAAGAAACTGTCAAACACATATCGGTTATTGTTTTAACCGTTGGTGATATTGGTTATTGTTCTAACCGTTGGTTAGGGATATGCAATTTTATTCGGTATACCGGTATATCACGATTTTTTGTTGCGTGATATGCATCGTGATACGGAGACATAAATACCGGTCTTTGGGTACATATTATAAAGTCCAGAAATTATTCATTTACAATGTATTTGTTCAATCTTTCAAATTACAATAACAGAAAGTATAAAAAATGTTATAAAAAGTGAAAAGAACGGCATCTTACCGTCCAAACATAATAATTATTGATTTTATATACATAAAAATTTCAAGGAAGTAAAATTTTGTTTTTCTAGCATATTTTTTCGAAAAATAATGACTTTTCATATAAAACCATTGTAAAAACTGCTTTTTAAAATACATGTATCATGATATTGTGGGGGAAAATCGTGATATATTGCGATACGAAATTTTTGGCGATACCCATCCCTATTGATTATTGTTTTTACCGTTGGTGATATCGGTTATTGTTCAAACCATTGGTGATATCGGTTATTATTCTAACCGTTGGAGATATTGGTTATTGTTTTAACCGTTGGTGATATCGGTTATTGTTCTAACTGTTGATAGTTTTTCAATGAAAGCCTCAACTGAGGTAAGGGAAGATTTTTGGGAAGATATTTTAGAACTGTAATAAAATTATTGTTCAATTTATTGTATGTTCAGGATATCTAGTAACAAAACAAAAAGTATTTATGGATTTCGAGGGCGTCTGTACCATTTCCTTCTACATGTAGTTTGACTGGGTTTTTTTTCACTCGCTCTGTTTTCTAAATTTATTTTTTTCAAAAATAATTTAAAAGGGCAATATTAAAAAATGATTCTGCTCTCTCTCGACTCAGGTTTTAAAAACGGATTTGTAGGTAGGGATATTAATATGGGTTAATGAAAAATTAAGTTATTAATAGGATGAAAAATCAGGGGTTAAAAAAGTTTCGAGAGACGGTTCCTTTTTACTTCATCGATAAGGAGAGGGCAAGCAATCTTTTTTTTTTTTCCAAAAAATGTTTTTGTTTTGAGCACATTTTATTAATTACACGTTATCAGAAATGGAAACGAGTTCCAAAATCCTCGGGTATTTTTTTTCCTTATACATTAAATCTGAAAACCTATATAACATTACAAAGATTTTTAACGATATACACGAAACAATTTGTTTTTATATACGTACGTGTGTATAGCTAACGAAAATTAATGTTAACTTACGCTTATTTTAAAATAATACGTTAGTTATATTTATAATAGTTTTAAAAGAGCTACATAAATCATAAATTTACACTTGATCCATGCACTAACTTTTGTTATGATTATGGGTTATAAGGGTTTCTAAATGACAAATTATTAATTATGAATATATTTTTATATAATTGTTTATTACTTTTCGGTCTTGTTTGACATCCGTAGTTGAAAGTTAATTGTTTTCATTTGATGTTTAGGAAAGGCATTTTTGCACATGTTACCAATATTTAATTCTTGACATCTCTTTCCTGCCTCACGATATCAATGTCATTTACTCATATTGTTATCAACTTTATGGTTAGATCTTAGGATCATGTTCTTTGAATTTGTTATGCTTAGCTCTACCTAATTTCAGTGTTGTAAATTAATGTCATACGGATTCCCCCTGTTCTTGCAATTTTCTATCCTTAATTTAATTGGCTGGTCAGTACGAAAGGGGAGGAGTTGTCAAAGATTAGATGGAGTGAGTTTGTTAGTGAGTCAGTTTTGGACCATTCTTTGTTAAATTCAGTTTGTTTAATCTTAAGAAATTCTTTGTAAAAATTCAGTTTGTTCCATCTACGAAAGTTGTTCTAAATTGTATTTGTGAAATTCATGATTTGGGGAATTTCAGTATTCCCAGCAGGCACGCAACGTTGTTTCAACGTTGAAAGGAGGTGGAATATAGGTTGCAACGTTGATCAACTATATTTCAACGTTGTTTCAACGTTGAGGTTTCAACGTTGAATCCTCAACCTTTTTTCAACGTTGAAACAACGTTGAAGCTGCAACATATTTTCAACGTTGAATGTTCGTCGATATTTCAACGTTGAAACAACGTTGATGCTGCAACATATTTTCAACGTTGAATGTTCGTCGTTATTTCAACGTTGAAACAACGTCGAAGCTGCATCATATTCTCAACGTTTGATGTTTTTTAATATTTCAACGTAGAAACAACGTTGAAGCTGCAACATATTTTCAACGTTGAAACAACGTTGAAGATTCAACATGTTTTCAACGTTGAGTATTTTCTGATTATGTAGAGTCAAAACAAGGTTTAAAAATGCAAAGTTGACTGTCTCTTGATTTCAACGTTGAAACAACGTGGAAGATACAACATATTTTCAACTTTAGGAAAGTCAGGAAAAATTAACGTTGATACAACGGGTATAACGAGTATTGAGCACTTGAGTTTTTAAGTTCAAAATATAAAGGTGTCTTTAACTTCTAATCCGTGCGATTTTTCGTAATATACACACAGCTGTTTGCATTGTTAGAAAATATTATATACATAATAATTATACTTAATAAATGAAACGCATACATTAATTATAAATTGATTCACTCTAAAGAGTTGTGCCAATAGCTAGTACCATTATAAAATTTTGAATATGAGTTTATATGAAGCATGGCATCTACATTTAACACTTCATTATAATTATGTTTCAAAAAAAGGTTATTTTTTTTTTATAAATTGTGAATGCTATTTTTTTGGACATATTTATAAGATATGTTAAATATAAGCTTTTAATAAATAATATCTTTATCCAACATCTCACGGTAATTCCATGTTACTATAGAATAAATAAAAATAATTATTCCGTATACTCTTTCGCAGATTATACGTATACAGAGCGAATCTAAAAAGTCTTATTTTATTAGATTGTGCTTTTATTATGTGTATTAATTCAATAATCTTTCTTTTCACAAAATATATAAAAAAAAATTCAAATAAACTCATAAGCATTTTCACACTGACAATTAACCCCGGTCAAGTTGCATTACTTAAGATCCACTCCCCAAAAACCTTTGAGATATCAGATAAGGAGTGCCTCTCGCTTACTTGGTCAGTTTCAGTGTCAGGATAACCTTGTTATGCAATTTTCTTGCTGGGCAGAGTATAGCTGTTTGCAGCTTATCTAGGTCAAAATTTGAATTCAACTGATGGACAAGAAGTGCGCCTCTCCTTGCTGTTCATATTTAATGTGTTTTCAAGTTATATACACAAGGATTAAGGCTGGATTATCAATTTCTGCCCAGTAAGTATTATTTACTTTTCATGAATGTAAGAAATTAAGATTTTTTAGTATCTGTTCATCATTTAATTCTTGTTATATAAGTACATGTATATTTGAAATCTGCGTGAAATGCACAACCTTGGTTCTTGTATTATGTGTTTTGTTGATATTCATTTGGTTATGAAATATAAGCTAGTATACTAATATATTATACAATTTAATTAATTGTAGTTCGTCGTTAGGTTAAATCAACCAGTGGTGCAGGGAATTGATTGTATAGTCAGCCTTGATTGCATCAGATTCTTCGCCCGTGAAAATTATACACAGGAATGCAACATTTTGTAAGTACACTATGTATATGTATGTCTATAACATTTTTCTTTAGTAATAATTATTTATAAGTATACTCATACGAATTTTAACATGAAGTCAACTATAATTCTTTTAATCATGTTAATTAAATCCAAGTACCGGAATATATTCCTTTGTCTGATTTTTTTTAATCATTCATGTATATTTATTTTTATCGTTTGAAATAACGTGTTAGGTACATTTTATCAAACAAATGGCTTTAACATCTTTATTTCTTTTATCAATAGGCTTTTGCTTTAGAGGGTGGATTCTCCTGTTCATTTCTTTCATTCGTGGGACTATATGCGTGATTAAAATCAATGGATCCGCCACTTTATGGAACTTAGTAGTGTAAGGCAGACGCGAACTTTGAAGGACCTGGATGTGATTACTGTGACCCACTTTTCACTAGGAATATAAATTTTGTCAAGCAGTGATTTTTGAGATTCAGTGATTGAATTTGAATTTGTGTTTGTATTAAAAATACATGTAAAATAAATTCTCTCACAATCATAATACTGGATTACAACTTATCTAAATATTACGCAACTTGAATAAATTTTTTTATTAGAATTTGAAATGTATTTGTTTTTACAGCAAAATGTTAAATGAATTCAACGTGATTTCAACCAAATATCAACGTTTGTACAACAGAAAAATTTCAATCAAATCTCAACCTAATTTCAACCAATGTTCACTTTTGTTCAATGTTGATATTTGACGTTGAAACAACGTTGAAGCTTCAACGTTGCCTCAACTTTCATTTGCAACCAAAAATCAACCATAAATCAACCAAAAATTTTGAATCAACGTTGAAATGCCTGCTGGGTTATTAATTAATATTTAGAGATTACGACATCCCCAACATCCCGGTTGCTGTGAAAGCGAATTCAGCCGGTACATATATAAATATTTCCATTTCTAATTTTTTTCTCTGTGATAACTCTTTGAAAGTTGTCGGAGTTTATTTCTTGATAATTCTGCCGGAATGTAAATTAGGCAGGTCGATAGGGCAGGAGCTAAGGAGGCCTAAAATGCATGCAAATCTCGTGCGCATCTGTCTCTGTGTCTGACGCTAAGGAGGCCAAATATGCATGTAAATCTCGTGCGGCTGCCAATGTGTTTGACGTCAGTGGGCGAGAACTATTGAAATTGGCATGGAAGTCCTCGTGTAATATAAGTCTATGTCTACATTTTTCAAGTCTAAATCTACAATTTTATTTCACAATGAAATGGAAATATAAGGAATCACTGTCTAGATTGTATAGTATGCCAGGGACATCAGCGCTAGTGGGAAACATGGGATAATTTACGCATAACGGGCTTCGCCCGTTATCATGGTTATGCAAATTATCCCATGTTTCCCATTAGCGTTGATGCCCTGGCATACTATACAAACTAGACAGTGATTCTTTAAATCTACTGAGATCCGCCAATTTAGATCTGTTTACGTTGTTCGAACAGTAAACAAGGCTCTATTTGATCGATTGCCTAATATGATAGTGTCAGTGTTTAAAAATCGGAAATCTCTTAATTCTCTTCTCTTTCTGATTTAAAAGACTGAGCACTAATAATAAAATATATTCCAACACTACAAAAAGAAAAAATAAACGAGGTACTATAGTAAAAGAAAAATAATAAACGAGATTGACGCACATGCATCTATTACAATATTCATTCCGACTTCCTGTTTCATTCGCATAAATTATAATTACACTGTAATAAACAGCTATCTACCAAAGATAAATTTTCTTGAGTAATCATATCGATAGAGATAAAAATATACACGCATTCAGTTACTCACAAACATAAAATCCTCTTCCAACCTATAGTGACATCGTGAAAATTCTTCGTGTGCAGCGAGGCTGAAAATCCGGTAGACTGACAATTCTTATTTACCCGAAGTGCATTGCCAGTCTACATTTTTCATTATGAATATAATAAAATTCCAAAAACTATTTAAAAACCTATTGATTTTCGCTGGAGATAGAAATATTTTGTACTTTTTCATCTTTCAAGAAATATGACTTTATTAATAATCCAGTATTATCAAAACAGTTCGTAACATCTACGACATTACTATATACATAGGGTAATGTACATATATATTACAGTAATTGTCACAAACATTTTTATTGCAGACATGATTCAGTGAAAAGCCGAGAAACTTGTTATCATCAAAACTATGATACTTTCTCATAATGTAATAAATCTTTAGGAAAAGGATAGATTTTAACAATATATTCTGTAGAATATAGGGTTGTTGAACTTGTATATTCTTATTGAACTTATATATATTTTTATTAAACTATTTTAATTATCTATATAATAACGTGCGCTATTTCATAATTTGTAGAATAGTTATATAAATATACTAAAAATTAATATAAAATTTACAGTATATAATTGTTTTTCCTTGTTTTAAATTATTAACATTCTTCATTTGTAAATAGTAGCACAGAAAACATTTTCAACTCATACATCACGATATTAAATTTACGTACATGTATTACAAAATTTAAGCAACGTTCAACATTTTATAGAAACTGATCACTTCAATCGTAGTTCTTAATTATCTTTGCTATTGATACTGAACTCTAGGTAATATTGATTCATTTGTCAGCGAATTGTTGTAGCTCGTAATTTCAAAAATTCTAATCGTTCCATCTCTCTGATCGCCTACCCAGAGTCTGTTTTCATGATCGAAGCGCAAGGCTGAGGGATTACCTAGCCCTACATCATTGACCGTTGCAACATATCCAAGAAATTGTCCAGCTGCATCCAAAACATGAATTATCCCATCTACACTATTACCGACGATTATATTCCCCCCACTATCGTGGCAAATGGGACGAGGTGCAAAGACGTTAAGTTCGAATAAGAAAGGCCCCCCTCTCACAGATCCTCCTGTATAGCGATTCAACAAAATACCATTCTCACGAAAAATATAAACACAATTCATATCTCTATCAGATATACATATCGTGTTATTCGATTTATTAATTGACATTCCGATTGGGAATTTAAAATACACATCGTTTAAATTTCCAGTTACTTCTTTCAGAAGCTTTCCATATTTGTCATAAAATTGCAGCGCGCCTCCACTTCTTTCTTTCGATTCCATCATGCTTTTGAAATTCTCGTTTTGTCTCCTACCTTGACCAACACACACTATCTGACCGTCGTCTAACCTACCCACTGCAGTTGGCTGTACGTTTCCTGTTCGTGAAAATAACTGGGCACCTTTCCCTTTTACAATTTCCAATAGCATACTCAAGTGAAAATTGGAGATCACTTTTTTATCGACTTCGATGTCAACGATATCTGTTATCCCATTATCAAAGAATTCCCTCTGCAGTTCTTCACCTGTACTATCGTAAAGAATACATTCCGGTCCGAGGTTTGTGACTATTTCACACAATCCATTTTCAACTGGATGAATAGTACTCACGAAGTTTTGCTGTCCTTCCTCTGGAAGTGACACCATTGAAATTATCTGAAAGGAGGACACCAGAGAAGCATTGAATTTTGTTTTGATCATTTGTCCCGATAAAGCTAAATGGAAGGGAAGGTTACCTTCGTCAGAGATATCTGCGTCATCAGATTCATCTGCCATGATGTCAGATCCGGAATCGGAGCTGAGGTCGTATTTATCGTCGGATAGCTTTAATGCCAGTCTATGGGATGCTTTACAGAGTGGACATAACTTTAAAGTACAATGTGAACACGGTTTTAATTCCGTCTCTTCGAAACATATACTGCAACAAAGCTTCTCTGCTGGTTCAGGGGGTTTGGGAGTCACAAAATAATTATCTATCAAATGATTCAAATCGTGATTGACGAGTGGCTGTTTTTGTCTACAAAGAGGACATGTTATGTCTGTATCTTCGGATTTCTTCAAATAACCTTTAAGACAGGGCTTACAGAATGTGTGTCCACACCTCAGCATTTTAGGGGTTTTGAACTCCTCCCAGCATATAGAACATACTCTGTCTTCTTCATCAAGTTCTTCTGACTCCGCCATACTGGCTTTTCAAATGATACTGACTTGATACTTCAGTTTCCTTCAAAGTAAAGAAAAGGTGCATTTGCGTATTATAATAAAAATAATAATCTATGGTGGTTATATAATGAAATATCGGTACATGTATAGGAAGATTCTTATTCATTGTTTATCAAATATTAAAATAACTCAGTCTTTTAAAGATGAAATAAAGATTAGATGACATTTCTATACTCCTATTTATGAAGCACAATTTATTCATAAATGTCTACACGAAAAGAAGAAAACATCTGCCGAGGGCCTCAACTCGACACTTAGATAATATACCAAAGACGTATTACCAATGGTTAATTATTTTATATGTCGATTGATAATATTCCTGTGAACTCAAAAAAGAAGACACCACAGAATTTGTCACATCTGCCTAATATATTTTTGGATTTTTTACTGAATATAGAGTCGGACTATTAGTATGAGGATCATCTAACGACTAAATTGTATGATAAACAAGTTGACAAACTTTTCCACCCCACCCCAACTTATTTTCATGTATATTATAATGATAATACAGTATCTATTAACTATCTGCATATATTGTGTTTACATTTCCCAAATGTTTCGTAACTCATAAACATGCCCCGAGTGCGATCAACTTTTAAACTGTGGATTTCAACAACCTCGATTAAAGTCGGCTATTTCGTAAAATTAATCCTCTGACTTTGAGACTCAGAGCACTGAAATGTAACCAATGATATGGTTGCATTTAAGCCGACTTGTGCCATACTATTCGGCCATTGTGTTAATTCCAATTTAAAATGTGACTACAGAATGTTCCGTTCACGGGATCAACACATGCATAGGACTCACGATGGGTGTGACGGACACCAAAGAAGATTACTCCTTTTAGGCACCTGATCCCACCTCTGGAATAACCCGCGGTCTCTGTTTTATGCCCTTTTCACACATTTATACATGTAGTTTATAGATTTCGTTTTGATTGATCACTGATCGTTATCTTTATCTTTTTTTTTCATCCAAAGAATGCAAATTTGATGTAAAACATTTTTTTTTTCATCTGAATCAGAATACAATCTGCAAACCTATTAAAAATATACCCTCCCGCTTTTCAAGCGGGGGTATATTTAGATCTTTGATCCGCTCCTGTTAGATTGCTGGAAGAGCAGATCAAAGATCTAATTTTAATTAGATTGTTCAACCTGAAAACAAGTACCGTGCATACACAATTTCTATATATAGGGGATAACAATTATCAACAAAAAATAATTATAAAACTGGTTTATCACTTTCATGTTTCGGTATAATTATATACAAATGTTTAATACCGTACCTACAACAGAATCTATTGGCGAAATGTTATGATAAAAAGTACTCAAAATACTACAAAAGACTTACAGAGAAGCATCAGTCCCATGTTAAAAGCACTTTTTGTTTACTTTCGATTTCTAACGCGGAAATCTACATCTATTTTAAAACCATTGTCAATATTTGTTATACGAAGAGTTATCTGCCCATCAGAACAGTACGTGTTGGGTCATTATCTCAAATATAACTTCTATAAAAAAAAATTAAAATATATTTCATTTTAATAAATACATAATTGAGAATCATATAACATACAAGCCATCGAACACTTAACTGATAATTTTTCCTGCAATTTTTTTTTTACAACCACGCATCCTGGTCACCGTATATTAATATTGATATTCAGATTTCCGTACAGAAGAGAAGAAATCATATTAACCAAAAAGTGAGTGTTTTCAAATAAAATTTAGAAATGTGCAGTTATGTACTAATTTTAAAATGCTTAATACTAATAACCATTTAGGAAAATAGATATATTTATCTTTAGCATATATGGATATGAAATGTACTTATGTAGAGTAAAGAGCCAACAGAAAAGAAGTGAATATTTTTCTTCTTAGCTATTATTATGATGACTATTAAATGTCCTTTTCTTTTTTAAACAATAATAACTTGTTTCAAGGTTTTTGTCTCTAATATATCATTAAACAGAATTTTTACTTAATCCTAAGTAAAAATTGAAGATACCAAAAATAAAAACATTTTGGAAATCATTTCGGGATCTTTTTACAAATTTGTATTGTTGTACATACTAATGTTACTTGAATGTTGCAATCTGATTTAATTTTGAAAATATGTTTAAAGAAGTAAAACTAAGAAACAACAGTTTTTCAATATTATAAAATCAAATAACTTCAAGAGGCATAGCTTTTTGGAAGACTTTCTTGTCATGTTGGAGTGCTGTTGTTCAGCACTATATGATCAGTGATTTCGGCATCCATTAATGTTTTATACATTTTTTAAAATCATTTTACATCTATTATGTATATTTAAACAAAACAAAAAGATGACATCGATATTTTCCATACCTGACATAAACTGCATTAGTAGGGGATAATCTTGATAGTAGAGGTAACAATGAATCAAAGATCGTGAAATATCCTGCATAGAGATATCAAACAATACTCAAGTCCAAAGTCCATTGCAAACACGGATCTCCAAAAACATCAGAGAAAGGATGGAGGATTGATCATTTCCCACTGATCGATGACATGCACTGCGTGTTCCTTGTCATGACCGAACAATTAAATAAAAAAATGTGTAAACAGTGACCTAATAGTTTATTTGGAAAACAATAGTCAGTATTCCAAGTAATGAAAGATTTACTTGCTGACAAGACGATTGTATCGACCAAAAACATTGCGAAATGATGTCGTAAAGCAAGACTGTTGATATTCCTGTTTCATCAAATTGTTTGTAAATAGCTTGCCTCCTTTCTAGAAACTATTCGAAGGTAGGGCATGTTTTTGCTTATTGAATCAACTGAGAGACATAAACCGCATATGCAGGTGATGAAGGTATATTACTGTAAAGGAAAGGGAAGTTTACGATAGAAAATTGAAGTCAAAACGTATATCTATTTCGATTAATTGATATAATCTAAGAACTTACAAAGCGCATGAAAACGATGTTTAGTTTATTTTTATTGAAAAAAAAACCTGATATCATTAAAAAATCAAAGTACTGAAAGCACTCATGGGAGTTGAACATGGTGTAAAATAAAATCTTTGGTCGGGAGGTTAAGTGAGTGAACAATATTATTATTTCAAATACAGACAACTGTTTCAGATTTTTTGAGTTGCAACAATCTTGAGAAAGACATTCAGAGACATTGAATAGCAAAAAAAATGCATGGGCCATAATGCTTGTCTGCCGACATTAGTCCTTTTTTTTATACCCCCTGCTTGAAAAGCGGGAGGGTATTTATCAATCGGGATTTCCGTCCATCTGTTTGTTACGCTTTAGGTATTATCATGTAAATTTTGAATTTACTGGGGGGGGGGGGGGGGGGAGGGGTAAATGCAAAATTTACAACATGATACTGTCTTATCCGCAACTCCTTTTACACCACTGAACGAAATGTTCATAAAATTTTTATTACATATTGCCGTTGTGCACCTTCTATTACTTTTTCATATCCTACACATATTTTGGGTTTCCCATTGCAAAACATGGACACTGCCATTATATTCATATTAGAGGCGGTTGATCATTTATATAATTCACTGCTCACAGTCTTCAAATTTGTAATATATTTTTCCTTGGCACCTTTACCCATGTGTTATGAACATTTCAGTTTCGCAGGAATAATATCAATGTTGATAAAATGTGGATTTTCACACAGCATCCTTTTAAGAGCTAACAGGTTTGTTATATAAAACTTCTCTGTGAATACAAGTGTATTTCAATTACACGAACATTATGTATGGAGTACGTCAGAACTTAATCTTTTTTAATACTGTGAAGAAAAAAGCAGTACCAAGTTAAAAACAAATATTTAATGACCAAACATAAAAACAGTGGTATATATCTAAGAGTTTGTGTGTTTACAAATTATCTGGTATGTAAATGAGGTTTTCCTTTTACTAAAAAAAATATATATATACTTCATTTTGTTGTTTTTAATCGCGATTTTACGAAAACATCGGTGTCCGTTTTTGGTTTTAACATTTATAACAGAGTACTAGATTGACCGCTTTTAGCAGGTGATACTGCTGATTTAGTAATAAATACGCATGTTTACTAAAGTTTTTATGCATTAATGAATTCATTTAAACCAAGAAAATGTTCCTGAAAATTTGAATAAATTTTGTGCACCGGTAAAAAAGAAATTGCTAAAAATCCGGGACCGTCGGGCGTTGGGAAGACTAGATTTACCGCTTGCCGTCAGTATGTACAGTTGTCGTTCGTATCTCTTTGAGTGTATGACGCTACACTAAAAGTGAGTTCCATTACGAAAAACTTTTGAGGTTCTTTATAATTTAGTTTTACTTTGAACGAAATCTAATATTCAAAATAAAATTACTTTATCATTACATTTACTTACATTTCAGATTATGAAAATTAGATCAATTCAGGAGGAAATGACAGAAACTATTTGTGGCGGATGTTTATGCATGTTTTCTGTTGACCATCATCGGAGTAAATCGGTCGACACAGTAGCCTCGCTTTCGGCTCTATATAATCAACACAAATTACTGCGCATGTTAAATGCGTGATGGCCATGGGATACTGAACATAGTTCAACTCCCAAAAATCATTGAAAAATGTTGTGAAGCATGCTCCCCCAACTTAATGAATTTCGAAGTTCCACTGCTTCGACATGGATTTAGAAATACTACTAGTAAAGTTACCGTATAAAACATGATGCTTTTACGGCAGTATAGGATTACACAACAGAAAACAGGAAGACAAAAAGATTTATGGAATATGTTTTAATTTTTTAAAATTCAAATAAGAAAAAAAAACAATAAAGGAAACACAAAAACTGACTAAATATATTAAGTCTCTGTGTGGTGATACAGAGTTATAATTCAGGTCTTCTATTTTTCTCAATGAAATTCAATCACAATTATTAACAGTTCCAATAAAAATATGTACAAAAAATTGATTTCAAGTAAAGAAAACACATAAAAAGATATCAAGTACACAACATTGTGCTGTGGTGAGTTGTTTCGATGTAAGTTATTAAATTCAGGTCATTGTAGTATGTTTTCTTAAAATAATATGCATGACGTAATTTATTATGTAATTGAAAATACAATATATTCAATTTTCTCAGTTTTTATACAAAAAGTTCATTAGTGTTCACAACCGATTAAATTATTTCTAAAAGACAGAATTTCAAATATTTTTACTTTTCCGTTTCGATGGTCACCAACCCAGAGCCTATTCTTGCTATCAAAACAAAGACTATTAGGATTCCCGAAATTTCTATTATTCCTTGTGGCTATAAAACCACAGAAATCTCCGTTGGGAAGAAGAATGTGCAGAGATCCATCAATAACGTTGGCTATCACGAGATTTCCTTCCTCGTCATGACACAGGGCCGTAGGAATAAAGATGCCGATACTTAGTCGTATTCCAAAATGTCCATCATCACTACCGGTATTTGTCCCTTTGTACTTTCTAATTACATATCCTTCTTCTGTCATAACAAGTACTTGGTTCAGTTTTGCATCTGCTGTACATATTGTATCGTTTTTAGGATTTACTGAAACGCTCACAGGATGTTTGAATAAAAGTTCTCTCCCATCTTTCACTATTTCTCTCAACAATTTCCCATCAGTGTCATATATTTGCAACGCTCCGTGGTGTTCCGAACGTTTAGCAATATGATGAAAGTTATTCTCAGACCCAACGGAAACGATTCTTCCGTCCTTGAATGCAGATAAGGACGAAGGCCTAAATTCATAACATTTTGCAAAGATTTTTATGCGAGTTTCGTCAACCATTTGAAAAATGGCTGCTTCATGCACGTTTGAAAACAAAATTTTATTGTCTAAGGACTTAGTTATTCCACGAATCCCTTCACTGAAACACTTACTTGTGAACGGCCTTCCGTTTAGCGTGCATTCAATGATTTCCGGACCGAGGTCCACAATAACCAAGCAAGTTTCTTCCGATTTAGGAAAAATGCATGAAATCGATGGCTGACTCATTTAGAGTATTACATGGTACTTTAAAAGCAGAAACAAAGTCTGCAATTAATTTTGTTCTTATGAATGATCTGATTGCACTAAAGAGCGTATCGAGATCATTCCGCCATCTTCTGATAAATCACTCCCCTCGGACGCCTCGGAATCTAAATCCGATCCAGCTTTTTCACCCGACATTTTCAGTGCAAGGTTGTGGGATGATTTGCAGGAATAGCACAGCTTAAGAATACAATGTGAGCATTGGTTGACCTCTGCCTCCTCGTAACAAATATCACAACAAAGAATAACCGGAAGTTCCGGTGCCCTCAAGGTACAAAATAGTTGTCCATCAATCCATCCAAACCCCGGCAGTCCAATATCTGCTTTTGTCGACATAACGGACAGACTATTTCGTCCACCTCCACTTTCTTTGTATAATCCTTGAGACACGGCTTGCAGAAGGTGTGACGGCAGGAGAGAATTTTAGGACGTAGAAAAGAATCAAAACAAATGGCGCATGTGCTTGACTCCTCTCCTGTATCCATCCTCTTATCGTCATCTGGCTGTGACTAGATGCCGAAATTTGTTTTATATTTCCTATTTATAAGGAAGGAAGATACGGGAAGTATGTTTTCAGAACCAAAATACATGCATAGTTAAAATTTTTTCATTTGATTTTAGTAAAAAAAAAAAAAACAATTTCAATTAGGGAGGAAATCACATTAAAATCTTATCATAAAAATTTGTTGCATGATCAGTGAAAAGGTTGAAGTTTTGAATAGCTGAATCATATTTCTACAGGATTAATATACTGAGCATTTTATATTATAGAGATATTTAATACTGCTTTTAGTTTTATGCAGGGTGCATTATCTCCGCTTAAGTTTTTACTAAAAGTAAGTGGTCGTATAAGTCAAAACTTTCAAGAATTTTATTTTGAAGTGCACTGCAGATATTAATTTAAAGCAATTTGCTTCCACTTAAACATGCATTTATTAAATGTAGTGAAGTAAATTTTATTTTCAGGAATTACATTTTAACGTGTACAGAACATTTTCATTTTAAAAGTCTTAATGTAATAAGCATAATTTGAATTAAACACACTATAATTTTTTTTAACCGTACATGTATTTACTTTAAGAGCAGTTTCTAGATTATCCTATTCTGTTCAGAACAGCATACCATTTCTTTCAGACTTTTTCACTAAACTTATAAGTTTTCACAGAAATTAAAAAGAGAATTGATTTTCCCATTATTTCAACAAAGATATTGGTTGGCTTGCTAATTTCCTGGGTTTTTTGTACTTTAACAGCAGAGCTGTCTTGTAGAATTCTTATGCTCTTGGAGGTGTCTATTTTTTTTTCAAGTAGGATTATACCTTTAAAAAAATGTTTGGTTGCCCTTCCTACTGACTGTGGAAAATGGCCCAACCCAATTATTTTTAACCTCAAGGAGCAATTTTTTTTAAAGTACTGGAAAATAGAATTTAAAACAATAGCATTGAAATTGAAATTTTCTCAGAAAAAATTCTCACCTTCCTACTGACCAATATTTTCAGACTGGGTCGGGAAGAGGGCAGCCATATTCTTAAAGAGGCCTTGGGTGAAGCCAAAGTACATGTAAGATATACATTGTAAGTAAAGTATACAGAAACGATTTATCGTGTCAGGCCGTTCAAAAAAACATCCACAATACCCGAAACCTGAACTAGCCTCAAAAAAAGTGTCCTGCCCTTCCTTTTTTGTGCATGCACATACTCAATAATTCCATTAACTTCCAGTACCCGTGCGTGTATTGAAACTGTAGTAGGCGGAGCTAGTATAACTGCACCTCTCCATATTGTCTATTTATAGCAAATTACCAAGAAACTTTAATATATAGCTTTTCAACTATATATATAGACAGGACACGCTTTTACCATAAAAAGAAGTATATTCAGTCATTGGTGTTAATCTGTAGTTTTAGCAAGGACCTGTAAATACTAATACCGGTAGTATATAGGTGATAGACTCAATGTGAAGTTTCTTGGAATAAATAGTACACGGCTTAAAGTATATTTATAATAACTATACATTTATTGTATTTCTTTGCTACTTGGATTTAACTCCGCCC
>NW_026939625.1:0-9321 GCF_032062105.1 Saccostrea cuccullata | reverse complement strand
AAACATTGAAAAACTTGGTAAGTTTTTTTTATAGAAATAAAGTATAGAACACTTCATTTTTCAAAAAACGTAAACTATGTATCCATAAAAAAAATTCAGTTACACAAGTCTTGCCTATCAATCGATACCTAAAGAAAATTAAATGCTTTTTGGACTTTGAAGGAATCCTTGCCATTCACAATTCATGTAGAAAAAGTCGTAAAAACGCGGAACTAAGACATAGGATGAATCGCAGAATATACCTGCAGAATTAGATTTCTCGAAGATAACGTAATTTCTCTGTGACCTTTGAAGGAAGTATCCGATTTGTAAGCCCGCGGGTCCGGCGCCAATAACACAGTAGTCATGGTATACTGGGGCTGCATTAGCAGTCCAACACAGACTTAGAAGAAACACTCCTCTCACGAAGGAATCAGATGGTAGTATTGCGGGATCCATCCTTGGAAATGTTTTCATTTGGAGACCGAGTTTGGATTTGAAAAGTGTTCCGTATTTTCTGAACTTTTAATTTTGAAAAAAAAATCTTAAACCGTGTTGACTTTTCCTCTAGCTCTCATTCTAGATGATGATGATGTAAAAAATGGGAACAAAACAAAGTCCTTGATGCTTACGAATTATTAACACAATCCAACTATCATCATGTAATTTGTTCTATACAATATCCTCGAAACTAATTATCTTAATGGTTTGTTGGGGCGTCAGGGGCGGGTTTAAACTTTGTCGATATTTTTTTGTGGGGCTACCTTCAGGAATAAGCACACAGCTGTCTTGGCATTAACTATTGCAGTCGGCAATTTCCGTCACCACAGAAATTATTTTCAAATAATGATATTTCTTCCGATGTGTAGATTGATCAGATCCCAATTGCTTTGACATTTTAAGGATTCACGAATAATTGCCATTCGATCCAAACACACGGAATATTCTTGTTTCTGATAGGGTTCTTAGGCCTAACTTTGTATTTTTTGAAAATACCTCAGATCAAAATTAAATTAAAGACGTTCTTCAAATTTTGACTATTTAGCAATACCATGGTACTGAGTATTTGATAAAATGAAAAAAAAAAATAATGTCTTTTTCTGATCATCGTTTCAAGCCATGGGTTTGTGTCTATTGTGTTTTGGAAATAGAATGGACACAAAACCCGTTAGTGCGACGATTTCTTTGACTTGTCTTTTTAAAAATTGTATGATGGAATGATGTTCCTGTAATATATACAACAACATTGGTGGTGTTAAGAGTCACATTAACACGAAACACATTCCAACTTCCATAAATATGTTAAATATATACCGGTATATAATATAGATTTATATCATTTCGATGCTAAATTGCTAAAAATAAAGGGGAAATCAAATTTGTTAAATCCCCCCGATCGAGAGGATGCAGAACTGAAGTAATGAGGTCCTCTCATTTAACTATTGATTAGCTTTTTACAGACAAAGGCACAATATTGATGATAAAATTTAACAGAATAGAAACCAGCTCAATTACACACAATTTCAAAAAATTTTGATCAAGTGTTTCACGAGGACAATAGGTCCCAATATCCTGATTATATATTAGAAGAGTTCATTTCATATTTCCTTTGGAATTTTTTTTTTAAATCAAGTCTTTGAACAATTTAATCAAATCGGATTTATATTCAGAACTTCTGATTAAAAAAGTCCAATGAGTATAAAACATACTGAATTATCAGATTTAGAGGAGGGAACATAAATCAGTGAATCACAGCTGGTTCCCTCGGCACTTCTTTTTACTGACTTGTTTATAATTAAGATTTATGTTTTGGAGGACATGGTTTGTCACCTTCCGCTAAAGGAAATATATTAACCAGGTTCTTCAGAAAGGTATGCAATAGTTACATGATGACACGAGATGATGCATACAAAATATCGTTGAGTTATTGCACGCGAGGAGGCGTTAGCCTCCGAGTTTGCAATAACGAAACGATATTTTGTATGCATCATCGAGCTGTCAATCATGTAACTGATTTATCCCATGACCCTTCATTTGACCTTTTCCCATATTTGGTATTTTCTTTACATCAACTAATAAAGACTCTGAAACAGAACCACGTGATAGTCTTAACGCGTATGGAAGGGAATTACCGCCAAAAGTCTATGTATCTTGATTTTATTCTTATTCTTCCTACTTCTTTATGCTTTGTTATTACTGTAATTATATGTCACTTTATTGTTTTCATATTCGTCTTTATTACATTTCACTTTGACTTTTATCCTTCTTCATTTTGCCCTTACTCCTATGTTGCTTTGTTCTTGTAAATTCATTTTACTTTCTTTTAAATTGGTACAGTTTCTTAATGATTATCTCTATTACGAACGTGAATTCAATCACACAAAGAATGAAGCATATTCAATGAAGACGAATACAGTTGTCAAAATTTAGTGCCGCATTATAACGCTAGGTGGCAGGGGTGTTCGCTACCAGTGTTGGTAAAACTAGGTACGCAAACCCGGGCCGGGGTTATTCGAGTTTTTTCAATTTTCTGCCTTTTAAAATACTTTATCAATCGAACTAAATTTTTCAAATGATGTTTGTTATAAGTTCAGGTATGTACCCGATAATGCCATTCCCTCGGAAGATGGTAAGATTTCCCCTGGAAGACTGACTACATAGTGGTGCTTCCTTCGGAAGACTATACAGTGAGACTTCCCCCGAAGAAGTTCCAATATATAGCTAGTCTTCCGTGGGAAATCTCGCTGTATAAAGCAATTCGTCCCCCTTCATAGCAACCCCTCCCCCGAATAGTTTTTTTAATCATAAAACAATGTTTGCAGAATAACGTTTTCAGTTTTTAAAGAAAACTTATCCGTCCTATATGAATAAATGTTTAAATGATATCATTTTAATAGTGGTTAATAATTAAATTACTTTAACCATTTAGTTAAGCATTGATAATCTTCACGAGTACAAATGGATAATGACTTCAAGTTCCTTCTCCGCTGCCCCCCCCCCCCCCTGGATGCAGCCCCCCAGCCCCACCCCCCGGGTGCAGTCGCCTGCGTGGCACTGTGGTTACGGCGTCTGCTCTAGAGTCACGAAACACAGTAGTAAGGAGTCGATCAATACCACTATGGGACGTGGAGTTCGGTCCTTCGGATGAGACCGTATTATCCGAGGTCCCGTGTCGCAGTAGGTGCTGGCACGAAAAAAGATCCCTCACTGCTCAATGGCTATAAGTGCCGAGTATATAGGACAAATTTGCAGCTCTCCACCGGCAAGAGGTGGCTTCTCCATTTGAGTTAAAAATTCTCGAATTTAAAGGGACGTTATACAATGTACAATCATTATCACACCCCCAAGTCTCAATAAATATACTGACTTCCGTCTGTACGACCTCCTATGGGGTAAGTTTCACTGGTAGAGGGGAGGGTGTCCACGAAACATATTCCTAAACATAACAGACTTTCTACTAATGGAAAAGTTCAGCGAAAGGCTTGTTGCCCCCATCCCTTACACTTTTTGTTGCAGTTCTAATAGTCAATTTATATATTAAACATTAAAAGTCATGTACTTAGTGGCATATGAGTAAAATTTGGTATTGAAACAAGTTGACGACCCCCCCCCCCCCCCCCCCCCCCCTCACCACCAAATAGAATTTTCAAGTTTTAAGATTTTTTTTAGCTCTCCTGGCTGATGTAAAATACGGTGCGTACTAAAGATATTTCTTTTCTTTATTGAAAAGTGCTATTTCAATATAAAATATTATAGCAGAAAAGAAGACCGGGGAGTTTCTAGTATGCCTGGGGTGTAGCCTGGTTCCGACTTCGCCTACCCATAACGCTCCTCACTCCTTTGCAAAGCCCCGTCCCTAGAATCACACGCATGAGCAGTTACTATTTGTCGTGAAATAAAGTTCAGTTCAGTGGAAGGTCCTGAAAAACAACTCAATTTATAAAGGGTAACTAGTATCAAAATATTTAACATTTTATGTCAATTAAACTGGAATTCAATTATCCAACAAATAAATTTAATAGAGTTATATTTTTCAGGCGAGAGAGCAGTGACGTAGAATCGTTTTTGAAAATTCAAGCTATCCGGCTGAAAACAACTTGACAAGCAAAAAAAAAAAAAAAAATTAAAAACAAGGAAATTGTCCAAACTTGAAAATACATAGGCGTCAGAACCGGGGAGGGGGAGGGGGCTTAGCCCCCCACTTTTTTTTTTTCCAAAGATATACTTAGTATAGACATTGAACATTGCTGCGTAGGTTCAGCCCCCCCCCCCCACTTTCCATGGACACGATGCAGTATACATGTAGGTTTAAAATGGGAAAGTGGTGGTGTTTTGAAAAGAAATTAACACTGAAGTTCGAACCCCCCCCCCCTTACGAAAGCCTATTAGGATCAATCTAGAAAGAAAAAAGTAAAAGGCGTTATAACGCGTTATAACGCCTTTTAATTTTTTTTCTCTCTAGATTGATCCTAATAGGCTTTCGTACCCCCCCCCCCCCCTCCCCCGAAATAGGATTTCCGTTTTTGGACAGTGGACATTTCTTTCTTTCTTTCTTTCTTTTTTTTTTTGCTTTTCAAGTTTTTTTTTTTTAAGATCTAAAAAATATTTCTTACACTTTGCCCCCCCCCCAACTTTCACTTTGCTTCCGACACCAATGAAATCCTAATTTCGGGGCGGGGTGGGTTTTGGGTGAAATTCAACATCTTCTATAATATCAAATTTAAATTTTCTCTCTACTATACTACATTAACCTTATTTGACCCTTACCCTTACAAAAAGTGGGTCGGCCTTTCAATGAACATATTCAGTAAAGTATATAAAGTTATGTCTGAAAAAAAGAGGCCGCTATTCCTGTGTGCCCAGAGAAAATAAATATGAAGTTTCCATTATTGAATAGGGTAATCGGATCCGGTCTTCAGAAGTTCGATTGATAAAGTATTAAGGCAGAAAATTGAAAAAACTCGAATAACCCCGGCCCGGGTTTGCTTACCTAGTTTTACCAACACTCGTAGCGAACACCCCTGTCACCTAGCGTTATAATGCGGCACTAAATTTTGACAACTGTATTCGTCTTCATTGAATATGCTTCATTCTTTGTGTGATTGAATTCACGTTCGTAATAGAGATAATCATTTAAGAAACTGTATCAATTTAAAAGAAAGTAAAATGAATTTACAAGAATAAAGCAACATAGGAGTAAGGGCAAAATGAAGAAGGATGAAAGTCAAAGTGAAATGTAATAAAGACGAATATGAAAACAATAAAGTGACATATAATTACAATAATAACAAAGCATAAAGAAGTAGGCAGAATAAGAATACAGGCACGTAGCATCGTTTTTAAAAGTGGGGGGGCCAACCTGAGAAAAATTTTTTTACTTACCTGAAAAAGTTGACAAGCAAAAAAAAAAAAAAAAAAACAAAAAAACAAAAAAACAACAAACAAACTTAAAAGTTGCCCAAACTCCAAAATCCTATTTCGTGGGGGGGGGGGGGGGGGGGGGGGGGGTAGTGGCGAACTTTTTCAAAGCCAACTTACTTTCACTTCAATTTTTTTCCTTACAATCCTTGCTATCACTATACCATGGTTATAAAGTGGGGGGGCCAACCATCCCATCAATGAACATTTACTATAGTAAAGGTTATGTTGGGGAAAAAAGTGGGGGGGCCAGGCCCCCCCTGGCCCCCCCGGATGCTACGTCCCTGGAATAAAAGCAAGATACATAGACTTTTGGCGGTAATTCCCTTCCATAAACGCGAAGGGTTTTTGGTATCCAAGTAACGGATTTACAAATTTGGTAATTTTCATAGTACTGTAACACGTGATCAATTTCTTGAGATGTTCTATGATCTGGCGAAAATGGCAGAAGGGGTCCAGCGTAAAGAATCGTCGTTTTTCAGCAAGCCTACGACGAGGATAATTTTCAATCGAGTCAAGCAGTTCAGATGTATGAACTCGGGCGATCGGATTTAAATGGCCCATGGGGCCAGGACTTTATGAATTTCCATTTACAGTTTCCGGAACTGAAACGGGAAAATATTTTACGGAATGGACAGAAAATACTAGATTCGGAAAACATGTGTCGGCCATTGAAATAAGTGCGCTTAAAAAATCAAGAAAGTAAAACCACGAGCCGTAACACTTCATGGGCAGTCAACATGGTTCAAGTGTTCAACGACTGGAAATCTCAGCAAAACAGCAACTTGGTGAGTTTAAAATCATTCGCGAAATACTCACTAGTAAATACCAAGAACTTGCGTACTTTATATATCACGTTTTGTACACTGTAATTGAAGCCAGGTGCGCATATGGATTCCCCTACCCCCGAGGACTTATTATCCGATCTGTTCCGATATTCTACGGTACATGAGAGCAAGGTGTTCATTATATGAACTTTTCAGAGGATGCCGGGAAGGAAAATGCTATTATTGAATGTGCGAATTCCTATCATGGGAGATGAAGTTATCTGCTTCGAGAATTATGCTCCGCCAGACCGTGTCGATGTCTTTTTTGTAAAGATTTGTGCATTTTGATTTAAACTGTGTTATCTGTTTTGTTTTGTTTTTCTCTTGTTTTTGTTAGTTCATTAAAATCTAGAAACGAATTTTTGTCTCATTTGCATAGCTCCTCCTACATCCAGGGTATAACAGTTGGATATCACTAGCTTTAAATCGCATATGTGATATTTAATATATCACCACACTTATGTTGATATGAGAAATACACCCTTGCGAAGATCAAAGAAAAATTTGTCGGTCATGGGATAAATAATATAACAACATTAATTTTGTAATACAGTGCATAAGATTACCAATAGCATAAAAAATCCAACGTTTTATTTTGAAAAATTGGATATTATACATTTATTGCATGATTGTGAGGGAAATATGAAGACTTATTCAGCCAAGAAAATCACATTCCCCGAAGGCTTCGCCCGAGGGGAATATGATATTTCTTGGCAGAATAAGTCTTCATGTTTCCCGAACATTCATGCAATGAATTGTTTATTATACCGAAACAAGCAAAACCTTTGAAATAAACATAAACTCTCAAATTCGGCAACGCTCTCAAATTCACTTTCATTATTACCGTCTTCCTTGGAAGACGGTATTGTATAGTTGAAGTTTTTTACAGTCTTCGGACTATGCACTTCCTCTCTTTTGTGATTGGTAGAAAATGCATGATGAGAAAATTTTCAATTATTTCATTGGTTGAAATGCTGTTCAAGGCAAGATAACTTTCTGATGATCTAATTTTCGTACGACTTAACAATTTTGCAGGATTTTCAATCTTAAAAAAAATGACAAAACGAACAACAAAATCAGCAGTAATTAATTCCTAATAACATGATTTTTTGTATAGCAAAAAATAAAAAGATCTCTTTAACTTCATTAAGACGGTATTGTATAGTTGAAGTTTTTTACAGTCTTCGGACTATGCACTTCCTCTCTTCTGTGATTGGTAGAAAATGCATGATGAGAAAATTTTCAATTATTTCATTGGTTGAAATGCTGTTCAAGGCAAGGGAGATAACCTTCTGATGATCTAATTTTCGTACGACTTAACAATTTTGCAGGATTTTCAATCTTTAAAAAAAATGACAAAACGAACAACAAAATCAGCAGTAATTAATTCCTAATAACATGATTTTTTGTATAGCAAAAAATAAAAAGATCTCTTTAACTTCATCATAAATAAAATTTGATTTTTATTGCTTGCAGGCTTTACAATTTGTTATTATTCTTTTCCCCTTTCTTGTTTGAAGAAGGAAATGGAATCAGCCGAGATTTGCCGAAAGCTCTCGGCGAGTCAAAGTTTACGGAGATGACCGAGCGACAACCGTGGTAGGGCTAATGCCAGTAAAACCTAATGTAGAAATACAAAATCAAGAAATTCAAAAGAATTATACGGCCTGATAGGTGTAGATCAGTTTACTGTTTAACGAGGCTAGGGGGTGGCAGCCATTTTTAGACTATTTCAATCTCCTTTAAAAGGAGAGCTCCATATAAAGATATACAAAATGATCAAATTTTAAAACTAAAATATATGAATTTTTTCTTTGTCAAATGATAGTTGACAGCTAAAGATACCGTATGTAAAAAAATAATTTAAATCTTGTGGTTAATTTGGGATTAATTTGTTGACCCTCCAGCCTCCTTAAGATTGTTGCTAAAGACGGGAAGCTTTTTTAAAAAGCTCTACTTGTTAACGTTACTTTGGTCAACACTTTATCATCAATTCTGTGACGTAAAGCAGGCTATTGTGACGTCTACTACTCTCGGGAGTTTTCTTTTAATGAACGATAATTATTGCGGGAAAATGCACTAAGTATCCGAAGAGGTGGAATATGATGAAAAGCGTGCCGACGACCGGGAAATATGAAGTTTTACGGCCCGATCACGTGATGATCTAGAACCAATCAGAAAACGCGTTGTTTAAAATATTTATAATGAGGTATAATAAACACTGTTATGAGAATAATTTCACAATATATGATCTAAATTCCACATAATTTTCATGTTGCTAATCCTAGGTGTCTCATTCTGGAAATTCTTAATATCTAATTTTTTTTTAAATTAACTACTGGACACGTCATTATGGGTGATGTAAATATAGTTAATTATGCTGACCTTAGATCAATAATTAAAAGGTCCTAAAAATAGGGAACCCCGATCCTTCAACTACTAGTATAGCGTCGGATATTCATAAATATTATGGATTCTGTAGAAGATTACGCCAGACGATAGGCCAAATATGAAAAAGAAAACGGCGTGACACTTGGTCAGAATGGATTAAATATATCGGATCTATGTTACAATCTCGTATTAAGAAATTGAGGGGAAATATGAAAATCATCTAATTTAATTCAACAATTCAGAAGTGAGGAAAAAAATTAGATTACATGATCAGTACGGACTGTTCCTTGCAGACAAAGCAGGCAACAACATTGTCTTCGTTTGTAAGGCTCATTATATTATAAATAGTATTTTAGAAGAACTTGGATTTAATTCTACTATAGTGGTAATCTAATTTACTTATATTGCAGTAGTTCCCTTTCTAAGGAAGAAATTCTTCAAATCTATGTGTCTGTTTTGAATATTTTTAAGATCCCAAAGAACCAATCTGAACTTGATCTACCATATCCATATCGGATTCCTAAAGTAAATAAAAATCCTACTAACAAAGATACACAGCGGGTTTCAGTAATTGCTCACCCAAGCCTCTTTCGTTACTCCTCCCTAAGATATAAACAGTATAAGATAAATTTCAAGAGTACTGTGCAACAATATACTAGTATTCAAGAAGTGGTGGGAATCAGATACATAAACATTCCAAGAAACT
>NW_026939624.1:0-9350 GCF_032062105.1 Saccostrea cuccullata | reverse complement strand
GTGCCTAGTAAATTTTATGTCTTTGTGAATAAATAAAGGTTTTTGACAGGAACTTTTTTTTTCGGGGCTGGAGGCTACTTCCTGTGATGCACTCGAGGTGTTTATAAACAAAGTGAAAACACGTGGATTTGAGGGTAGCTCTGTTTGCAGATGGAAAAAGTCCGGAAATGCCGTGTGGGTACCCTGTTTTTTGGCGTCAGCTAATGTGACAGGTAATGTTTAATACCTCCTGCTAAATATTTTTTCATGTAAACTAATACCTGATTTTTAACGATTTTTTATTCTATATAGAATTATATAGTGAAAACAATTACCGGTGTGATACCTTGAATCACCATGATTTCAGCATGCGGGGTGTAAAAACCGGAAATCAAATTCAATTGGTAAATGGTTGTTTCTGCAACCTTAATTGCTTTTTCCGGAAAAAAATCTGTTCATTGGGAAACGCAAAAAAATCCTTCACAAGAAGGGGTCCTTTAGTATTGAGGGGTTAAAGCAGGCCATATAGTAGTTATGATCCCTTTGGTTTTTTTTTTCATCACCAAAATTATGGAAGTCTGCATGTGAGAGTGTGCGTGTGGGGGGTGCTTAGACAACTCAATATTTTTTGATTATTATGTTGTTCGCACTGCTTAGTTCTAGTATGTTTTATAAATATGCATTTTTGAAATGTATGAAATGCTGCAAAATATTTAACAGATTAGCTACTGGTCTTTCTGACCAAAATATTTCAACTTCATACTTTCTTATCATTCTTAGGTTCAAGAGAGGTTAAACCTTGTAATGATTTAATACCATTATGAGACAAAAGTATTTGTAGAATAAGAGATTTTTTGACTAGGATAGGTCGGGAAATTATATGATAAAATAAAGAAATTCAGGTTTATGTATTGAAACTGACAAGTGCAAACATTGGTGAATGAAAGTCAATCGTGTACATATTTTTTCTTTACAGACCAATCATCTGAACAAAAATATAGCTTAGTTAGTCTTTTTTAATTTGATTTGCACAATACTTTTTCATAGTCTCAGTAATACCATTCATACTGTCTCATGTGTGAGAATTTTAATCAGTATGTATTTCTTTTCTGTCTAATGTATTAATCAGTTATTATTAACGTTTAGTTTGTATGAAAATACATGTATAAAATTTTCAGATGGGACCAAATGATTTGAAATGGTTGTAAATTTTGGCAATATTTTGTTCAAGAGAAACAACAGAAATAAAAGGAATTATAAAGCTAATTCTTTATTATCTTCTTTTAATAGACTGTAAATTAGGGACATGGATTTATAATGGATTATATAATCCACTAATTAAAATAAAAAGGTTGCCTATTGCAGAATGAATTCATGTTCATCCGAAAAAGAGTACTTGGTAACAAATCCTGACTTGAAAAAAAATAAAAATAATGAGTGAAATGCATAAAGCATTTTCTTCCTTCACTGAAGAGAGGAAGAGAAAAATTCAATTTATTTATGAGGAGGAATGGATTGTTCAATGTGTAATATGGGAAAACTTTCCGAAAATTGACTCATGGAAGGATGGCGTTGATCAGGGTCCTGTAAATGTTTTTGTATTTTCAATTCTAACAGAAGCATTTAGCTTAATTTCAAAAGAATTTGCAACTGTGCATCTTGAGTGAATGGTATTTAAAAACAAATAAAACAGACTGTTTTAAGGGGAGATAATTATGAATTGCTGGAAATTAAAGTCATCTTTTAAAAATTTTGTTCTTGATTAATGATACACAAGGATGTATTGTATTTGAAAGCTTTGTAAACATTTACATAGTACAGGTCAATTTTTTTTTAAAGAAAAGAAGGGGGCACAAGTGGCAATCAAAGTTATAGATTACCATTAGGAAGAACTTTGAAAATATCAAAAACAAGCTAAGAATAGTATGCAGGAAGTCAAGTATATCAATTTTGTCTTATTTAAAGCAACAACATTATCAAAGGTTTACTTACATTGTAAACGGAGCATTCTAAGGGAAAGTAAAATTAGATTTTTTCAAATAAAGACCCAAGGAGTAGGGTGGTATCACAGTTTCAATAGAAAAATTGCAAGAAAAATCCTCAAGAACAGCAAAGTTTTGGTTTTTTTGATATCATTGACAGCTGCTTCTTCAACAAAAATGGAACTCGTAAGTTGACTTACCTCGTCATTGGGCATTTGAAAAATTATTTTGTTAAAACAGATTCTGATTGCACACATAAGTACTCTGATGTTGACATCAAGAAGATGCTTGAGTTTCTGATTGACAATCTATGTGGTTTTTGGAGACCAGGTATTCCAACAATTTTTTGGAATTCCCATGGGTACAAATTGCGCTCCGTTATTAGCAGACTTATTTTTATATTCATATGAAGCAGAATTTATGCAAAATCTTTTACGTGAAAAGAAAAAAAAACACTTGCTGTGGCCTTCAACTCGACATTTAGATATATCGACGACGTATTGTCAATTAATAATGATGATTTCCATTCCTACGTCGACACGATATATCCTGGTGAGCTTGAGATAAAAGATACCACAGAGTCCGACACTTCTGCTTCATACTTGGATATTTTACTTGAAAAAGACACTAATGGTAATCTAACAACCAAGCTATATGATAAACGTGATGACTTTAACTTTTCTATCGTCAACTTCCCTTACTTATGCAGCAAATACCTTCATCACCTGCATACGGAGTATTTATATCTCAGTTGATTCGATATGCAAGAGCCTGCTCTACGTATGAACAATTTCTTAAACGAGGTAAATTATTGACAAGCAAGTTGATGAAACAAGAATATCACAGTCTCGTTTAAAGTCATCATTTCGTAAATTCTATGGTCGATACAATGACCTTGTCAGCAAATACAATTTATCATTGAATGAAATGCTGACTGACGTTTTTCATACCAATTGTTAGTCCATTATTTATACACTGAATTGACCACGGATTTTTTCCGTTATTTCCTGATTATAACAACGAGCACATGGCGGGTGTGACCGGTCGGCAGGGGATGCTCACTCCTCCATGGCACCTGATCTCACCTCTGATGTTTCGGAGGTCCGTGTTTGCTCTGCTCTTATTTTGTATATTTGTTTAATGGACGTTGAGATTGAATACTGTTCGTTATTTCCATATCCTTCTTCTTAGTCCTAATTTTGTGTAACCAATCCTCTGGTATAGATTAAAGATTGTTCAAATCATCAACCCTTCACCTTTGGGAAGGGGGATGGGGTGTTTATTAAAACTTTTCAATTTAAACTTAATTTTGCATTCAGCAAATAAAAGGGCTCAATTGGGAGATGTTCATGTATAGGGATTGTACTTTTAAAGAAAGGCAGGTTTGCTGTGTCTTCCTTTTATTTATTTATTTTTTTCATGTACTACGTATAGCTAGCCCTCTCCTGAAGGGTCTACAAATATACAAGTTCACTGAACATTACATTTTTTTCTTTTCCGTTCACACAAAAAAGATTGTGATAAAAGGACACAACTTTTTAAATACAATTGGATCACACTTGCCTTTTAAGCGGTTAGCTTCGCTAGCCGCTATATGGCATGTGTCGGCAACCGGAAACCTCCATAAGGCGCTACCTATCGACAACAGAAACTTCAACAAAGCCTCTACCAATGATTTGTTTCTAACACATATAACATATGTTAAATAAAATCAAGACTATCAAAACAACATAATCTTTCGGTTTTTAATTTTTATCTGATTTTGTTTGTCAATGAAATAAATTTATTGTTGTATTTTAAAATTTTATGTATAGGAGCATTTGGTGTCGAGATTAAATTTCCGTGACGTCAGCTGATGGCGATCGGGCCCTGTGACGAAATTTGAAGTCAGCATGAAGTTTAGCTGATAACATAATCAACGCGTTGGATTTAAACTTAAGGAAAAAATATATAGCGAGAAATATCATATTTGAACCCAATGCTACACGAAAACCAGTAGGCATATCCGATTTATGTGTTAAATTGAAGCCTGAATTGAACAGGGGGTCAAAACTGCGTTGCACACCTTGTGTATCTAAACTGTACATAGAGGGGTAGAATGTTTCGATATTTGGCTAATTTAGAGACTTACTGATAAAAATTCAGGTGCCTGTGATTAATTATAAGGCACCCCTCATGAACAATAAATATTTGATCGAATTATGCTACTGGCACAGAAAGGACGGGTTAATTACTGGCTTAAGGGGTTGAAGGTTATTACAGACTGCAAAACATCGGAGAATCTCTCGATCGAGTTTCATTTTCCTTGCCAAAATATTTAGCCATCCCTTTAATTAACTTAAGTAATACTAGTACATGAAGAAAGCTTTATATATAAAACTGAATACATCTGCAGGGTTCTTTATCATTTCAAATTTTACTGCGTTGCAGAGTTTACGTGAAGTACTAAAATTTCGCGCTATTTTCGAGATCAAATTCGCAACTGAATTACTTTTCATTAAACGTACATAGGAACATATGCGCACACTTTTTAAAATAAATCACTATTTCGATATACAAATATTTTCGTCATACATATTGATAAAAGTAAAAACACGTGCTATGAAAAGCAGGGGAAATTCTGATCGATACAATCAAACTAATTACCACTTTTGAAAGTAAGTTTGTTGTACTTTTTTGTCAGTTTTTTTTTTTATCAAATTACCGAATTGCAAAGGAAAAATAGGGAAACTTCAGGACAGGATGATATTCTTACGAGTTCCTTAAAAATGTGTCGCATGCATAAAATTTTAATCGTTACTGTGTCGTAGAAAATTTTGCTGTGTCGGGAGCAACACAGTAAAACAGCTCATGGAGAACCCTGCATCTGTAAGCTGTACAATTATAGATTACTTCCATAATGAAACGTTTGTTTTCTTCTCCTTTTTTTCTCAATTGAAATTATTTAAAAGATGATCAAAGCTTTGTTTCCAGGGATAAATTCTGTACTCAGTCTAATCATTACAAACGATTATAAACGTCACATTATTTAAATATTTGCCAAATATATATGTTCGTTTATATATATCGTGCTTACAAACTTTTTTTGAATTATTGTCATGTACCATTTACTAATTCGAACATTTATTGTATTTAAAGTCAATAGTGTACATTTCTTAAAACTTTTTTATCTTGTTTACTTGTCTTTCTTCCTGTGAGAGAAATAGTTCATAATATTAATAAACAGATGTACTCAGTATCTGTATCAAAATACAGAATGAATAGTGATTGGTCTCAAATGAAAAACGGATCCTTGAAAGTTCCGGTGCCTAGGAGAAGTAAGCATCCCCAATAACAGGTCGCACCTGCTGACCCGCAGTGAGCCTACGAAACTGAAGCCCTCTGAAATTAAATTAATTTACAAATTCTCTGCTCGTCCATCCGTTTTTCTCAGACTAGCCAGCTAAAGATCTATGTACAGAACTCCAAATAAATTAATCTTAAGAATTTGAATTATCATTACCGTCTTCCTTGGAAGACGGTATTGTATAGTTGAAGTCTTTTTACAGTCGTCGGAATAATGCACTTCCTCTCTTTTGTGATTGGTAGAAATTGCATGATGAGAAAATTTTCAATTATTTCATTGGTTGAAACGCTGTTCAAGGCAAAGGAGATAACTTTCTGATGATATATTTTTAGTACAATTCCAATCTTAAAAAAATGACAAAACGAACAACAAAATCAGCAGTAATTAATTCTTAATAACATAGCGTTTTTACTGTTTTATAGTGATAAAAGTGTTTTATAGCGATAAATAAAAAGGTCTCTTTAATTTCATTATAAATAAAATTTGATAGTAATGCTTGCAGGCTTTACAATTTGTTATCATTCTTTTCCCCTTTCTTGTTTGAAGAGTGAATGGGAATCAGCCGAGGTTTGCCGAAAGCTCTCGGCCAGTCAACGTTTACGGAGATGACCGAGCGACAACCGTGGTAGGGCTAATGCCCGTAAAAAGCTTATTTAGAAATACAAAATCAAGAAATTCGATCTGTTTACTATTTAAAATTGTTGCTAAAGACGGTAGCTTTTTTGAAAAGCTCTACTTGTTTTATTTTCTTTTTGAGTAGGCTTTACAGTTACCTAATTTCAGAGTCAATAGAGCATGAAAGACAATTAAATTTGCAACATCAACATATTTTTCTTCGTTCTGAGCACATTTGGACGCCACCAATGCAGACAATTAGGAAAAAAATTTTGAAATTGAACTTCCTGTGTTTCGAACTGAAAATCTCAGGTTGATATTTTGAAACATACATTTGTGACATCAGTCTGGGATGTTATTGGTTTTTCCATTTAGTTAAGTACTACAAAAGTCAGTGTGTCTGCTTCTTCGCTGATGACATTGGACAAAAATATGCATGCTTACTTTAATATCATCACTGAATGCATTTTTTGTTATTCTACACTGTACAGTCAAATTCCATGAAAGCATGCTAACCGCTTTTCAGTACTTTCAGTACTTTGATTCCGTGATAAAAAGATATTTGTGGCTACGAATGATTGCTTAAAATAGTGCGAAGTTATTCTGGATCAAATCTTATTTCGACTTTTATCTATCTACAAATTACATCCGGAATACAAAGTAAAAAACAAGTTGACAACACCAAGGCTAGAAGAAGAAGACGGTAACGATCCTTGCCAGGAATATACTTGTAACTATGAAAGATCATATCAAACAGCATGCACAGCTATGAAAAGAATAGCTGCTAGTTACTCGACAAAGACATAACAACAAATGTTTGTGAAACACTGATGCCCCTGTATGGCAGCATATAGTAAGGGCTGCAGTTTCTTAACAGCCAAAGTCCAGGTTTAAAAGATAAAACTGTTGGCATTACAAAAATTCTCACATTTTCACAAAAATACAACTGTGACATATGAAAGCCCCTGTAAAACTTTTCAAAATTATTTAGGAGGACCAAGTATTCAATATGAAATTACAGAATTATAATAAGAAGCGAAAATAAAATCCCTTCGTAAAATTATCTTCTCCTGTAGTATTTTATTTTCCTGCAGGGAAATTTTGAGCTCCTGCAGGAAATATATTTCCCTTAGGAAAGTTTAATCTCCCCTAGAAAAACTAATTCCTGTAGGATTTTACAAATTTCCAATAGGATTTTTCAAAATCCTGCAGGATTTCATGTAAATCCCTAGGGAATTTTTAAATTCCCACTGGACATTTTTTTCTCCTATTTTTTTTTTCTTTAAGGTGAGTATCTCACCTGACAGGAGGTGACATACACAATAACAAAAGGATATGAAGTCTACACATCAAGGTCTTTCAGATGACATCTTTGATTTTGCTGAAAATTGAAAATTTGGCGGGGGCGCCAAAATGCCACTTTTGAAGTGGCATAATTATCCGGCACAGTGTTAATAATTACAATTGAATTACAAATTAAATATAAATAATGTTTGAAAAATAATTGCCACCCTGATTATGAATTCAAATACATTAATTTTGTAATAACAAAAAAGGTTCGATATTTCCATTGCGCATCTAACTGTACTGTTTATAAAATATGACGATACAATTCATGACAGTTAATTAACCAGATAATTGAGGACCAGTATAAAACAGTCCACTGCAAAAAAAATAATAATAACTCTGTGGACATGCTTGCAGGTAAAACTAACAATCCAAAATAAACATACTCTAAATACTTTAGAAGACAAAAGATGACAATTTTCTTCAAAAAAAAATCTTCCACCACAAATATAGTTCCTCAATATTGATTTCAGTATGAGATTTAATCATGGAGTACTAACTGATTGTAGTTAAACTGGCATGGTAGAATCTTAATTAAATGTGAAAATTAAAACAATTTACAGATTTTTTTCAAATATAGGTTAAGATTAAAAAAAATCTGCTCAAAACGTTAGGAGGGAATCTTGTTTTGGAAACATATGTATATGCCTAAATATTTGGCCGTAATAATGTGTAAAAAAAATCAAAACTATATATTCCTGGATCAGAAATGAAATGAAATCAAAGATGTACATTTTGTTTGTAAATAAAGTATTATTTTGTATGTCCCATTGATGTCCCGATTTCGAAGTACCTTCAAATTGATAAGCACAATCATGATATTTATGTCAGTAAACAGATAATTAGGTCTTCCGCCTTTCTTCGGAAGACCTTACTCTTTTTCTTGTTTTCGTTTATCATCCCCTTTTCATAGTTCACGTGAATTCTCGGAAACTACTGAACCGATTTCAAAGACGCTTTCAAGAATGATGCATCGTTTTAATATCACCAGACTGTTTTTTCAGTTTAAAAAAAAAATCACTTCTGGTCGCTTTTTTGTCCATCTTTTTTTAATTGTTATTTACTCCAAGCATCTTCCTGTAGACCACTCAAGATTGAATCATAATATTTTCAGGGATGATAAAACATTTTTTTAAATTATGCATTTCGTCTTTTAATTTTGCATCCGTCACTTTCCGTCAACACAGGAAGTGATGTTTTATTTCAAGATTTTTTTGTAAAAAGTAACAGTTCTGAATAAAGGCAAATAGAACTTTTGTTCACTTTCACAATTGTCAACAAAAAGCATATATTAGAAGTTCTTCCGTTGTAAACTGAAAAAAGTTGAAGCGTCCAACCAAATTTTCCTTCCGTCGACCTCAATTTCGGTCAAACCGGAAGTAGCATGAAATGGCTCATTTTGCAGGTTTTGATGCAAAATTGAAAATTTAAAGTCATTGAACACGTTCATGCTTTCTCTTGTTCACTTCACTTCCGGTCAAAACAGAACGGCTTTGCAACGAGTTTTGCTCTGGTTATCCTTTTTTTCTAATTTTGATAAAAAAATAATACTTAAGCATATTTTCTGTTTATTATTGTGTCGCCAGCAGAACACAGCAGCACCTAGGGATTAATTTATCTGGCATCTGTCTGCCTGTCCGTTTGTCACATCCTATATCTGAAATACTGAAATAAGAGGTATGTATTTGATATTTTGCATATGTATTACTTGGCAACATGGCTTTTTGTAATTAACCATGTTTACCGATCTGGTGACCTTTGACTTTGAGCTCTGATTTATCTTTTTAGAATAATTCATAATGCAAATATACAGCGTACTTTTGACTTTAAGAGGTAAGTCTATGCTATTTCAAGCATTAAAATACAGCTCACCCTGACCTTTGATCTACTTTGCAAAAATACCCCCTGCAGCTTCATTTTACTTAAGAATCTTTTAATTTTGTGAATAAGGACTCAAATAATTAGGATTTATACATATTTCTGTGCTGATGATAAATAAATGCATTTTGAAACTAATGAAATTAGTTACAATAAAAACAAATTACTAAAATACTATGAAAATACATGGGATCCGTATTCCA
>NW_026939623.1:0-9590 GCF_032062105.1 Saccostrea cuccullata | reverse complement strand
AAAACGTTGTTGTTTTTTTTTTTTCGAATAATTATTATTTTATGCATTAACTTCACTCAAAAACGAATTTTTGATTAAGCGGTCATTTTTAGCGGTCATTAAAAATAATGACCGGGTCATTATTTCCCACGTGCAATGATTCCTAGGTCAGTATTGCTGTAAACAGTACCATTTGGAGTCATTGTTGTGTTTTAAAGTTTTCTTACCAGCCAATCAAATTCGAGTATTATCAATAGAGGTATAATAAACAACTATATATACATTTGTGGTATCTGTCTATTATATAAACATACGGAGAACAAATATCTTCAATTCTGTATGAAGTTTGTCTGAGGTCAGAGGTCAATACGTGACCTAATCACACGGCGCAATAATATCTACCGGTGCATAAATATATTATACAATTAATTACCCCTTGTGAGGTCAACATGGTGAAATAAGGACCCGAGACCTGGGCCACGAGGTGACCTGACCTGACCGAGGCCGAGGTCAGGGCAGGTCATCGAGTGGGCCAGGTCTCGGGTCCTTATTTCACCATGTTGAACTCACAAGGGGTAATTAATTGTTTTATTATACCGATATATATTGAAAAGTATGAATTTCTAACCGCTATCAATTCTTTCTTTGATCGGGATCGGGATTCGCTACAGACCGGATAGCGAAGTTGTTTACATTGACGTCTGCAAGTCGTGTAAGTTTTTGCATCATGATTTACTGATTAAAACAATATTTAGTTGATAGCGACATACATTGTTATAGCTAACGATTACTTTTCCTCTACACAGTCAAAATCTAACACAGAATTCAACTCTTTAAAAAGCCGCCTCTACATTCTATTGAACTGAATTGTAACGATATATTGACACGATATATTCATAATATTGTAACGATAAAATTTTACCGTATTCTGTACGGTAATGCAAAACAGACCATGCATAATTTTAAAAACATGTTTTTTTTCGAATAATTATTATTTTATGCATTAACTTTACTCAAAAACGAATTTTTGATTAAGCGGTCATTTTTAGCGGTCATTAAAAATAATGACCGGGTCATTATATCCCACGTGCAATGATTCCTAGGTCAGTATTGCTGTAAACGGTACCATTTGGAGTCATTGTTGTGTTTTAAAGTTTTCTTACCAGCCAATCAAATTCGAGTATTATCAATAGAGGTATAATAAAATGTATTACAATGGGGAAATCTGGTAAAGAACAGAATGGTCAAAGCTTCTCAGGTGAGCGATGTGGCCTATGGGCCTCTTGTTTTAATTTATATTACTCCAGTGATTTGTCTGCTTTAATGAAGAAATCTATACGCAATATGTGTTTTTATTAATTTCAAAATTCCAATAACTGATAATGATGGGACGTGGAGACCGGTCCTTCGGATAAGACTGTATAAACCGAGGTCCCATGTTGCAATAGGTTCTGGAACGAAAAAGAGCCGTGAATGGCCACGAGTGTCGAGTATAGGACAAAACTTTGCAGCTCTCAACCGGCAAGTGGTGGCGTCTTCATATGGATGAAAAATTCTCAAAAGGGATGTTAAACAACATACAGTCAATAAAACACAGCCATTTTCATATGCACAATATATTTAAGTACAGGCTTTTTGATATGACAGCTCTTTTTCAATAAAATAGATTTCGTAAATTATTGAGTACTTACCTTGTCATCGGTCATTTGCATTTTTTTAAAACATTCTGATTGTACACACAAGTACTCTGAATTTAACATTTGAATTGAACATATTTTATTGTAAATTATGTATAATCAATGGGAATGGGCACAAGTTCTTAAAACTTATTTAACATTTAAAAGATGCTTGGGTTTCTGATTGACGATATCTACGTGTGTGGTTTTTGAAGACCACGTCTTCCAACAATATATTGGAATTCCCGTGGGTACTAACTGCGTCCCGTTATTATCAAACCTATTTTTGTATTCATGTGCAGCAGAATGACGTGAAATGAAGTGGCCTTCAACTCGACATTTAGAGATATCCCGGTTGCTTAAAGCAAAAGATACTACAGTCTGACCCATCTGTTTCATATTCGGATCTTTTACTTGAAAAGGATGTAAATGGCAATCTAACAACCAAGCTTTAAATGATAAACGTGATGTCTTCAACTTTTCAATCGTCAACTTCCATTACTTATGCAGCAATATATACCTTCATCACATGCTTCCGGGGTTTAACATCCCTCAATTGACTCGATACGCAAGAGCGTGTTCTACGTAAGTATAATTTATAAAACGAGGTAAACTATTGACAAATAAGTTGGTGAAACAAGAATATCAGCAGTCTCGTTTAAAGTCATCATTTCGTAAGTTCTATGGTCGATACAGTGACTTGTCAGCAAATATAATGTGTCATTGAGCCAAATACTAACTGATGTTTTTCATATTAATTGTTAACGTATAGGCCAATATTTACATACTGAATTGTAGACGGCTTTTATCGTTATTTCACGACCAAGACAAGGAGCACACGGCGGGAGTGACCGGTCGGCAGGGAATGCTCACTCCTTTATGGCAAGTGATCCCACCTCTAATGTTTAATATTGTTCGTAATCTCCATATATTTCATTCTTTTTTTTTTGTTTGTTTGTTTGATTATCAATTTTTTTCCTGATACATTTTTTTTTCTTTTTAGGCAATATTTCCCCCCCCCCCCCCGCCCTTTACACAACCCCTGAGAAATAATTCCACAAGCAATTTTATTTTCGGTGAATTTTTGTCTTCTAACCACTGATAATTCATATATACATAAGTGCAGTACATTCCCCCAAATTTACTTGCTATATTTTGACCATTGAAAATTTAGTTGTTGAAATATCCCCTCTTCTTTAAAGTTTTGGTGGAAAAATTAAAGTGACAATCATTTCCATTCATATTTCTTTCATATTCTTTGGAATATATTCTACAGCACTAAAAATCCAATAGAAACAGATTTTCTGCATGTATTTTACCTGTTTACATTCGATTGAAAAATTCAAGTAACAATCATTTTCATTCATGTTTATTAATTCTCTTGAGAATATATTAACAATAGCACTAGATATCCAACTGACACATATTTTCTGCATTTATCTACAAACTCCGTATGTTATTTCCCGGTGATAACCGGCAAAGGTAAGAAAATCCACTCGAACAAACTCCACTACGTAAACGTTTCACAGATACTTCAAATACTTCCTCAAAATGAACCAATGCAACTGCTTCTTCAATAAAAACACGAGGGGTGATCAAAAAGTTCGTGAACTATCTTTATATTTACTTAACCACGATTCAGATCAGAATGAAATTTGGCACACATAGTGTCAAGCACATGCTCTATGAATAGCATATGTAAAGGGAGATTTTGCCCCATGTTTGTGACGTCACAATGTGAAAATGTCGTCATTATGTAGATCACTCGTAACAAAAAACGGTTGACTCAGTCGTATTCGAGAAACGAACGGCTGTAAAGTTAAACGTTTATCTTGGAAATTCCTTTGCAGAAGCTTATAATAATTTGTGCACGGTTTATGAAGACAAAAGACTTGCCAGAAGTTTTGTCATTAATTGGATTGATAGTTTTAGTGAAGGAATGGAGATGATTAAAAATAATGTTTATTCTGTTGTCCAGTGAAAGCAAGGTGGGGAAGAGACGTGTTCTTTGTTAAGCAATTTGATATAAAAGATCGCCAACTAACAGTTAGAAAAATAGATGAATATCTTTACAATAATACAATTATTAAATCCCTAAAATATTATTTACTTTAGACTTTAAACATATCAGTTATGGTAAAAAGAAGGCACCCATACTTTATCCACATGGAATAAACGGCGCTCAAAAGACAGTTTTGATGGTCACCAATCCATGCTAATTCTGTAAAAGGATATCATTATCCACCCTTACTATTGCCGAGATTTTGCCATTTCTGACAAATGGACTGTTTTTGTTGTCAAAAATAACTTGCATGGAAAGAAATATAAGAGTTGGAAAAAATTTAAAGCTTCTAAGACAGAACGCTAAGTATAGCATGTCACGGGACCGACTATATCACGTGATTGGCGCATGCATGGTCAGAACGGTTGCAGCTGCGCATTACAATCGGAGAGGACTTCTTTGAAAAATGTTTAACACTGAAAACCTATATCATTTCTTTTTTTGGAAGTTATTCAATTAGTTCGCGAGCTTTTTTGGTCCGACCCCTCGCGTAGTCATTCAGTGTGCATCATGGCGTTATAGCGCGAATCGAAAGATGGAATAAAATAAGGCATAAAATAATTTTTGTAAGTGCTTACACATTTTTCGTTTTATGCCACTTTTCACTTCCCCCTCATATAGCATTTCCTAGAATTACTGGGCCCGTTCAGGATGCTTGCAATATATAAAAAGTATATTTATTCCCCTCAAATTGATCTTAACAGAATTTGAATGGGAACAAACCCTGCACCCACGTCATACCCTGAAAGCTTATAAAGCGTCCACTTACTTGACTTCATTGTTTCTCTTTTGTAAAGAGGTTTAATGTTGAAAACTTTTCAAATTGTAGAATCATCACAACTTTGGCAAAGAAGTAAATAAATAGACACATTTTTTTCAAGTTATTCTTATCCAAGGTTGGTGTTACTTTTTTGCACTGTTTTACTTGAAAGAACAAAATATAAAACCTGCATCATGACTCTTTTCATTCCCTTTGTTCCTACTCGAAACCCTGCGTCTTTGTTAATACATTGGCCAGTGGCTCCAACACCCCATGTCCCAAATAAGGTGGTACAGCTCGATGAACCCATCTGACATGGTTGAGGTTCAGTGAACATAGCCTGCTTATCTGGAGAAGAATGTCAAAATAAAAGAAGGAAATTTTGTGCGCATTAAAATTATACCAATTCCGTGCCAATACAGTATCTTATTTTTCTGCAGCCAATAATTAATCATAATTAGTCGTGAATCCTTTTAATTAATATATCGTAACAATTACCTTGACGTACATTTTTTTTCTTTTGGTTAAGAATTAAGTTTATTGTACATTTTTCTACTTACGAGTATACCATCATGACATGCATGATGCAACTATTCAATGTGCAAATATGACTCCAAATATTATTTTAACCTTCATCACAGTCGTACACTAGTATGTGGTGCATTACGTTCACGTTTCAATCTCTGGAGTCGTAGCAATGATGTGGTAGTCACCATCCGCCGGAAGGTCAAAGGTCATACAATAATAGTTCGTCTCTGAATCAGGAACCGTTGTCTTCGGAACTCTGATAGTTACATTTTTCACATCTGTTTAGCATAAAAAGGGACAAGAAATTGAAATCACTTATCTTGAAGTACAGTTAATGCCGTTCTGAGAGAGAAATTGTTTACAAAACAGACCTGAACTCTTTATGGCATCACACTTGAAACTCTCCAGCTCGCAGTTCAGTTGGGTGTTTTTGGGACTATACAAGTCGCTATCGTAAGGCTCGCATACCCCTGACACATAGAAGCAATGATAATAAGTCAAGATAAATGTTTACAGAGACAAATAGGTACAATATATTTCATTTTGTAACTTAATTTTACCTGGGTGCGAAATTCCCTGATCTGTCTCAGGGATTGAATTTTCTTCCCAAACACAGTTGGGGTCACCAAGTTCCTGTCCGTTTGTTCTTCCGTCTCCGTCTGAATCCTTCATACAAAGTTCTTTAGTCCATTTCTGTGACGTAAATGTAAGTCATATACAAGCATTGTAAATATATTAATTACTAGTATACGATGAATGTGTATTGGTATGGTATGTTTTTCTTGTTAAATAAAAATATTTTTCCTTTGTATAATCAAGGTCTCTTGTGATAAAATCGCCAATATCTGTAACTGAATCGTAGATTCTTGTACGTGGCTTTATCACGACTGCGTCTCCTGTGGCCATTCGCACTTTCTATATCAGATATTTGATGCATATGATTTACAAGACGTGAAAACCTGCAAAGTTTTTTAAACTGTCAAATTGAGAAACAAGTAAAAGCTTTTCCCCCTTGCCCGAGGTATTCTGCTTAGATACTGTCAAATTCTAACAAAAACTATGCTTGTGTGTAAAAAAAAAGCAACAAATAGCAAAACTGCAAAAGAAAAAAAACACGCAATACTGGAACAAATAAAAGAAGAAAGTATTTGGGAAACACTAATGTCCCCGTATGACAGCTTTTGACAAAAATTGAAGTTTCACAAATGCAAATCAAACTCCAAGGTCAAGGTGTGAGAAAGAAATAATTTGTTCTCAATAAATTGATCTGTGAAATGTGAAAGCCCTAGCACTAATCATTAAAACGTTATGGCCCAAGATTCAAGATTTGTAAGATGTGGGTCAAACTCAAATTGCAACGTCAAGGTCAAAGGATCAAACGAAAGTAATCAAGGGAAGGCCTTGTTATGAGAAATAAATATATGAAATATTAAAGACCTAGCACCAACTGTTTAGAGATTTGAGCAATGTTTAATAATCTTCTCAAAAGTAGGCCAATGTCCAAAGTCAAGGTCAAAAGTTTAAAATTGGTATCCAAAGTAAGGTCTTGTCAAAAAATAAACGTGAAATATTATGGCCCTAGTACTAATTCAAAATTTATGTTCAATGTGAAAGTTTTTAAAAGTGGGTCAAAAATCAAGGTAAAAATATATATTTTTGGGAATGTCTTATTACAATGAATGCACATATGGAGCATGAAAGCCCTATCACCATTTATTCAAAAACTATAGTCAACGTTAAAATTGGGTAAACTTTTGCAAAATTGGTTCAAATTCAAAGTTCAAGGTTAAATACTTGTGTATGTTGGTACCCAAAGAAAGGCCTTGTCACAAGGAATACACGTATGAAATACGAGAGCTCTATGAAATATGAAAGCCAAAGTTCTCATCTATAAAAAAAACATGGGCAATTTTAAAGTTTTGCGGTCATCAGTGGGCCAGGTCTCGGGTCCTTATTTCACCATGTTGAACTCACAAGGGGTAATTAATTGTTTTATTATACATATATATTGAAAAGTATATATCTCATTATAATTCTTTCTTTGATACAAGATTAAAGTTGTTTACATTGACGTCTGCAAGTCGTGTAAGTTTTTGCATCATGATTTACTGATTAAAACAATATTTGGTTGATAGCGACATACATTGTTATAACTAACGATTACTTTTCCTTTACACAGTCAAAATCTAACACAGAAATGAGAATTCAACCCTTTAAAGAGCCGTCTCTACATTCTATTGAACTGAATATTGTAACGATATATTGTAACGATAAAATTTTACCGTATTCTGTATGGTAATGCAAAACAGAGTGAGGCCATGCACAATTTTAAAAACGTTGTTTTTTTTTCGAATAATTATTATTTTATGCATTAACTTCACTCAAAAACGAATTTTGATTAAGCGGTCATTTTTAGCGCTCATTAAAAATAATGACCGGGTCATTATTTCCCACGTGCAATGATTCCTAGGTCAGTATTGCTGTAAACAGTACCATTTGGAGTCATTGTTGTGTTTTAAAGTTTTCTTACCAGCCAATCAAATTCGAGTATTATCAATAGAGGTATAATAAACAACTATATATACATTTGTGGTATCTCTCTATTATATAAACATACGGAGAACAAATATCTTCAATTCTGTATGAAGTTTGTCTGAGGTCAGAGGTCAATACGTGGCCTAATCACACGGCGCAATAATATCTACCGGTGCATAAATATATCATACAATTAATTACCCCTTGTGAGGTCAACATCAGACCTGGGCCACGATGTGACCTGCTACGCGGCCTCAGTCAGGTCAGGTCACCTTGTGGGCCAGGTCTCGGGTCCTTATTTCACCATGTTGAACTCACAAGGGGTAATTAATTGTTTTATTATACCGATATATATTGAAAAGTATGAATTTCTAACCGCTATCAATTCTTTCTTTGATCGGGATCGGGATTCGCTACAGACCGGATAGCGAAGTTGTTTACATTGACGTCTGCAAGTCGTGTAAGTTTTTGCATCATGATTTACTGATTAAAACAATATTTAGTTGTTAGCGACATACATTGTTATAGCTAACGATTACTTTTCCTCTACACAGTCAATATCTAACACAGAATTCAACTCTTTAAAAAGCCGCCTCTACATTCTATTGAACTGAATATTGTAACGATATATTGACACGATATATTCATAATATTGTAACGATAAAATTTTACCGTATTCTGTACGGTAATGCAAAACAGACCATGCATAATTTTAAAAACATGTTTTTTTTTCGAATAATTATTATTTTATGCATTAACTTTACTCAAAAACGAATTTTTGATTAAGCGGTCATTTTTAGCGGTCATTAAAAATAATGACCGGGTCATTATATCCCACGTGCAATGATTCCTAGGTCAGTATTGCTGTAAACGGTACCATTTGGAGTCATTGTTGTGTTTTAAAGTTTTCTTACCAGCCAATCAAATTCGAGTATTATCAATAGAGGTATAATAAAAAAATATATAAAATGACTTGCTCTACTTGCATTTCATGTATAAAAATGAACAAAATATGCAAATATGCAAAATAATAATTATTTTATTTACAAGTATTTTAATTATACAGTTTTTGGCTAACGATTTAATCTGTGTATACATGAAGAATATACCGATAGAAACTAGCTTTTGTTTACAAGCTTTATGTCACTTTTTTCAGCTGTACAGTCTCTAACGTTTATCCTTATTTTTTGGTAGACTTTTGGTTAAATCTTCATGATAAACTATAATTTTTTCATCAAATTCTACTCACGATAAATGTGTAAATCTGTTGGAAAATATCAAAGCATTGCAATCACGCCACGAACAGCTGACAAACACCTCGGCGCTGTCGTAGTTCAACAGCTGTTCAATGTAAGTTTTTGCTAGTGTCCCCGTGCTTTGTTTACATCATGAATATGCCTTTAGTTATTGATATCGTAGGTTAAATGTTTTTTATCTTAGATACTTGATTGCAGATTAACTGGCACTGTCAAGTGTTTCCATCCATCGGATCATCCATCCTTTTCTAGCGACCGAAATTCCTCCAATTTTTTATCATCGATTTTCGGAGGTTTCTTGTGTCTTTTCAGCATCAATTATCAATTTTCACGAATAGAAATATTCCCAGACAACAGTTTGTTCACTATTACTGATCACAGGTACCCTTTAACAAAATATTCCCTTAGAAATAAAATCCTTAGCCTTATGAATTCGAAGCGTAACCGCCATTCAAGCCGATTTACACCTTGCGTCATTTTTAAAAATCTACGACGGACGGTTAGTGCAATAATTTATATTCGAAAGTATTCAATCGTCTGTCTCAAATGTATATATAAGTAATAAATAACAAGTTTATAAACTTCAATGGGAATTGAAGTGGGTCAGTACGTGATCAAATCTTCTGAGAAGGCCTTTGGCCTTCACAAGATTTGATCACGTGACCGACCCACTTCAATTCCCATTGAAGTTTATAAACTTGCTATTTATTTCTTAAATATACAGACGGACGGACAGGGCAAAATCATTTACCCCGAATCTTCGATTACGGAGCATAGAAATACACAGTCATATT